>NC_088614.1:21232500-21472500 GCF_036013475.1 Columba livia
TCTCAGTGAAACACGGCTCCAGTCCCTGCTCTTGTGTCTCTGTAGCCCCTATGGGGAGAAGGAGAAAGCGGGTCAGAGCTGCAGGGGCAGCAGCAGGACACGGTCTTACTGGAACGAGTAGGAGGCCGGGAACAGCAGTGCTGGCAGCTTCGTGCTGTGCTTCTGCGGTACAATAACACAGCTCTGATGGCACACTAATTCAGTTTTTTTACTTTTAGGAACCACTAAGGCAGTATTGATGCTTCCTTAACTGCGCTAGTTCATTATCATACAATGTAATTATCCGATTCTGGTATACAGTTTGTAGGAGCTGTTTTCTGGGGCCTGTTTCTTGACAGATATACCTGATAATTCAGCTTCCAGAAATGTACATTGAAAGGTCCGATCGCTGTGCAGAAGAAATTATTACTTGTATTTTGGTGGGGTCTGGGACCCTGTTATGATATGATCTGTGACATGTCTAATATAAGGACAGTCCAAGCCCTGAAGAATCCAAGTTTTTTTTAAAACAAACAGAAAAAAAAACCCAAGCAAACAACTAAAAACCTACAAAAATAAACAAACCAACCACAAAAAAACCCCAAACAAACCAAAAACAAACAAGAAAAACTAACCAACCAACCCAAACCACCGAAAAACCCCAAACAGATATGAATATGTAATAGACTCCAGTCAAAGTCCTAACCTCTTTGGAGGAATTTGGATGTAAATTGGAACCTGGCAGCTCTGGAGGCTTTATAATTAAAAATACCAAATACAACCCTGGTAGGAGCTTTACCCTGTCATTGCTGAAATTAACGTTAGGCTGCATCACTGGGATTGACAGAGGCTTTCTGCCTTCTTGTTTAGTAATGTATTTCCTCTGAGAGGAAAACTGTGGTGGTAAAACTCAGCAAAGCCAACAATGTGTTTCATAAACAAGTTCACTTCCTTCTTCAAACGTTGCTTCATTCAAGAGCAATACTTTCAAAATTCCTTTTAGCGCTGGATCTTTAATTGGTTCCTTTTGCAGGAACGAAGCAGCCGTGCTTTTAATCCCCCTTGAAGTCTGCTGAATTTGTTAAAATCTACCGCGTTGTCTCCTGTTGGGAATGCATCCTTTACTGAGCTGCAGCGAGGGAGTGACCTCCATAACATACACCATGTATGACTTAATTTGGAGTTTATTAGGAAAACCCCACAGGTTTGGCCTTTAATGGTGAGCATTTGCCTGTAATATGTAAAAAAATCACCCTTAATGTGTCTCTAGAGGGATGCACTTGAGTTTCAGGATTGTTTAATGGTTTTTAAAACAAACAAATGAGGGAGACCTGTTCCCGGGGTGAGGAGACCTCATGTCATTTGTCTCTGGGAAAGCCCCAGCGGCTCTGCTTCTCCCAGCAGCTCGTGTAGCGAGACCCAAGGAAGGGGCAAGAGGGCACTTCCATTTGTTTGACATTCAGCATAGCTGTTGCTGCATTTCTTGATTTCTTGATTTTTTTGCTTTTCACATACTACTGTGATGTACAGATGCAATTTGAATACATTTCTTTTTATTGAGACGATACAATCTCTTTGCTTCCAGTTAGTAAGTGTAGTTATTTGAAATGCAAATGTGTCTGTGTTATTTCGAGTGTTTAGTGTTCTGTACAGAGAATAGACAGAAATGGAGCGGGTGAAGGTAAAGGAGAAGCAATATGATCTAAATGATTTTGCGGCTTAAGACTGAGCACTCACTACATCTGAGAGGAATGCGCACCCGTTTGTGAAGTGTTTCAGCAACTGAAAGAACTGAGTTCTGTTTATTATATTCTGTAGGAACAGCTGAAATTCAGATTGCTAGTTGCCAGATATTCATTGGAAGAGTTATGCAACAAAAGTTACTGTGATTTTAGAATTAATATTGCCTGGAAAAGCATTAATATTTCCTACGGTTTAGGTTAGCAGTTTGTTCTCCCTCTCTTTTTGATATGGTTCAGAATTTTTGTAAATATTTTCCTGCAGTCGGGGAGCAGAGGACACAGCACACGGTCGCAGCTGTGGGGCAGGAGCGGTCTGCTAGAGCTGCGGAAGAAAGTCCGTGGTGTAAGCCAGGGCTGAGTGTGTTCAATTAAAACTATTCATTAAGTGCTCTCTCACTTTACATGACCGGTGTGGTATCTTCCCAAGCGACTGAGGCACATTCTAAGGAGGGAGGACATTGTCCTCGTCGCATCAACAGTCCTTTCTTGGTACATTGTGACATTCTTTCTGTGGACTGTGTTTGTCACTGTGCTGTATGGGTGATGTGTGCGTAATGAAACCAGTGGAAATAAACAGTGTTTTCCCCCTTATGAATATTTGATCTATGATTTATTTATCCACCCAGACTTAGACTAATAGCATGTCAAATGCTGCCTGTTTGTTTTCCTGTTGACATATTTCCATCAGCACTGTGTTCTGTATTACGGACAGGAAAAATACTAGCAGATTTATAAAACAATGGCTTGACGAGCCCAGTTCTTTGATGTAAGCTAGATGGACTCCACTTGGGACAATAATACGAGATTAGGTGAAGGGGAGGGGGCTTTTGTCTACTGTGAAATTGTTCACATTAGACTGGAAGAAGAGTAAATTGAGACTGACCGACTCCAGCAGAAGGTCAGAACTGACCAGTGCTGCCAGGGCAGAGTTGTCTGTGTCACTGTGTCACTGTATGGGGACCTGAGTTCTCCTTCCTTTGCGCCTCAGCATGCACCAAATCATGGTGGAAGGAATCAGGCTTGATGTCACTGGAAATACCTAGCTGACAGCAAGCAAGTCAAAGATTGCTGCAGATAAGAAGTACAAATACAGGGAAAAAGATGCTGGAAAAGTCTAAATGCACCATCTTGCTATAAATGATCAAATCTGTTTAATCTGTGCTTTTTTGTGATCTGATGTTGAGTTCGCCATCTTGTGTCTGGAAAAAAAAAATCATCAGTGGCAGTGTTAGAGCAAAGAATCTCAAATTTGATTATGAGGTTTGGGACACCACGAGCACCCAGGAGTAATTCAGTTAATGAGGAGTCAGAACCCGTGTATTTCTCTCTCTGCTGTGCTGGTACCCTCCTGTGTAACTTGTGGCAAGCTTTCCTTTTGCCTTGTGTATTTACAAACCGGGAAATACCCAGGAAAGCCAGACACTCATGATCTGTGCTCTATACAATGCTTTGCTAGCTGTTTCTTCTGTAAGAGCTGTGAAATCCATTGTAATAAAATGAATTATACTGGAGAGTTTTGTTGAAGGTGTCTCCTGTTACTTGTCACCGTATGAAGGGCTGGTTCTCTTTGGTCCACAGAGTATCTTTTCTACTAAAAGAGAAGTTTCCTCTATATAAAGCATAGGCGTTTGCCTTTAAAATTGTCAATAGCAAAAGTAGAAAGGATGGCTCCTGCTCCTTATTTCAGAGATTGTTTTACATTTGGTGTAGCTTTGAGTTAATAATATTTCAAACCTGCATTTAAACTGCATAGGTGAAAATGCTGCTGTTTTGCTCTCCCCAGTGTATATTGACAATACACTTTTCTGCTTACAAGAGACAGGCTGTCAAAGACGTGATTGAATAGCATTATGGAGGTTGGCATGTTTTCATTCAAATCTAACCATGTTCAATGATTTCTGCTTTGAATGGCTGCTGTAGTTCACGGCTGGTTATCTCCCATTTCAGAGACTTCCGGCAGTGGGGAAACCAGCTTTCCTAAAACCTGCTGGCAGTTCTGCTGTGACTCCTTCGAGTCTGCTACGCTTTTTCCTGTTCATTTCTTCTTTACATTTTAAGAAAACATTTTGAATTTCCCTGCAATCTTTGATATCAGGAGATGTGAGCAGAAGCACAGACTTCGGTATCTAATTGTGCACTTGGCCTTATCTTTGTCTGCAAGGCTGATGTTTACCTTTGAAAAGGAAATTATTCTTTTGAACAATCAGCTTCTGAGCTTTCATCATGTGTCTCTAATTTGTAGTGCTTTGCTCCTAGTGCACTGTCAGATGCTTAGTGAAGTTTTACAAAGATAACGTCCTTAACAAAGGGGAAGTACTTTATTTTTTTAGAAGAAGAAAGCTCTTTTTAACAATAAACTGATCAAAATGTTCTCGATAAACTGGACTTTTAAACTCAGCAAAGATAAAGCTAAGACACTGCAGTAGGTTGGAATGAGCAGTTATAGGAAGAGAGAAAGGGGAAAGCTGGTTAAGGAGCAGTTCTTTAGAAGGGGATCTAGGGCTTACAGATCAGCGACAGCTGTATGTGAGTGGGCAATACCGTGTTGTTCCAGAAAAACCAAGCCTTATGCTGGATTTGTATGCAGGAATATTGACTGCAAACTATACAAGCCTTCTAATCTACTGGGAATGGTAGGACCGGAGCAGAAACGCTGCCTTCGGAGAGCTTACATGAAAATAAACACAAGTCCAGTAAGTGCAACCCATGAGGAAAGAACGGAAGAGGTTTTGCTTTTTGGCTTAAGAAAGGCGGGCTGGGAGATGCAAGAGTGAAACAGGCGTGATGATGAGCTCTGGGTACATGTATGTACAGATATAAGTAGTTACCCTGCAGATAAGTAGAAATGAATTGGTTCTCCTTGAGCGCGGTGTCTCCAGCAGCAGAAGTATCCAGGTTCTACCGGTAGAAATCATTAAGCAATGGACTAGACTGTATGGCAAGACTGGGCAGTCATCCGTGGCGCGGGCCTTTAACAACAGGTTTAACCTAATGAATTCTCAGTGTTGGCTATTCTTGCTAATAACGAATCCACAATGAGACATGAGCTAAGTAACATGCTTAAAATGCCTCAATTTTGCTAGCGATTCCTAGAAAATACAGATCTCCAGTCTCCTGTACAAAACCCGTAACTGGTTTGGATCATTCCTGTTGTAGTACTGTTACGCTGCTAAACTGAGTCTCATGCAGCCATTATCAAGAGATAACACGCTCAGGGAGACTTCTAGAAAGCAGGGAAACTTGCTCGCTTTTACCTATGCCCAGTCTAGAACAACACAACCAGCATGAAGGTGTAGCTTCAAAGATGAGCCGCATGTAAATCTCATTTTAACATGCAAAAGAAGATTTTCAACAGAATGTTTTCTAGATAGTTTAATAAAAACTGACGAAGAAAGTTTAATATGATTTCCTTTTAGCACCTGAAAATGTGTAATAGCATGAAAATGTAGAACAATCATGATGTGAGACTAGAGGAAGGGCATATATTTACTTTCAACCTGTTGTGGGGCTTACGAAAGAGGGCTTACAAAAAGACAGCAGTAGGTAGTGCCTAGTGAAGGTAATGAAGTATTTCCTATTATAATATTGTCATGTGTCTCTAATTACTAGTATTATTGCATGCTTTTAATAAGGACCCAGTGTCTGATTGATGCCCAGCAGATTAAGCATACACTTCAGTGCTTAGCAGAGTTGGGTCCTTAAATGACCCTTCTCTATTTCCTTTGTCGTGGCACTAAAACCTGCCGCGCTTCTTGAACTTTATCTGGGTAAGTGCCGCATACCGTATTTATATCAGACACATTTTTTTGTTTGCATTTTGGCTTTATGAAATGTCAGAATCAATCTTATACTAATGAAATGTCCAAATTTCATCTCAGCTATGAACATAGCTGCTAATCCTATAAGGTGTTTACTTTCTGCCTCTCTGGCTATGTATAGTAACAGAGAGTCTGCCAACTTAAGCACTGCTGACAAACGTCTCCCTGCTGCTAGTCAATCTAATAAATGTTATTTCCTTGAGTAAAGATTTGAAATAAATTAATTAAATGTCATTAAAATCCCTTGCAACCTTTGACAAGTTTGCTCTTACTGCAGGCCAGTAAAAGTAGGTATCTGAACACAGCATGTGCCCCCTGAATCCCACCCAATTTTTGTTTTAATCTTAGAATTTCTTAACTTTAATCATAGTGGAATGCAACTTGTGGTGCTGGTGCCTGCACAGGTATGCTGCTCCAAGGGATGCGTAACTGAGAGGGAAAATGTGAGCCGAAGGGCACTGATCGGAGTCCAGCCTTCCTTGCAAACCGTACAGAGTATATGATCACTTGTAGTTACAATCCTCCCAAACCTTTCTTAAAATAAATCTTAAAATTTTTCCTGTGGCATTCTCAAAGTGAGAGCCGTGTAATTCTCAGCCTGAAATCCTCACTGGAGACTGTGGCCAAACCGTGCACAGGCAGGCTGTCCAAAGAATGTGGGTGTGTTTATATAGGTAATGACAGACTTTTACATTTAGTTTCTGAGCTTCAGGCCCTGATTTTCCACATCCATACGTTCTGAGTAGGTCTTGGCACCTATGCAACCGCCGCTAGAAGCCTGCTCAGGCAGAACGGTGTGTTTATTTGCACTGGCATCGCCCCTGAAGAGTTACCCAGGAATACGGCTTTCCTTGGTGTGCTGACTGCCACAGGAAAGAAGCATTTTAACAGATCTGTGGTACCCAAAGAACACTGTATGTTGGATGGGAATTGCTGGGCTGGGGACAGATGTGGCCGAGCAGCCGTTCCCCTGTGCAGTGGTCATTAGGGGTTGAACAGGCAGGGCACACAGTCCTCTTGCAAAATTTCCCTTGCAAACTGTTTGGGAATTGCTGAATGTTCCCTGTCCCCACGTTATGGAGCAAACTGACAAGGGAGAGCACTTAGCGCTTGCAGGAATGTTGTGGGAATATGATTTGGTGCATTACTTTTTCTGGTGTAGGCGGGCGTGGTACCTCTGACTGATGCTACACAGCAGTTGGCTGTGGAAATAGGAGATCAGTTTTCAGATGTTTCTGGAAGCGTTACTGTTCCTCATAGTTCTACTGGTGGACAACAGCCAGCCAGAACTATGTGGTTTTGGCAGTATAGAACCAGGTCTCACAGCAGCATGATCTGACATGAAATCTGGATGTGTATTTCTGCTTTTGTTTAGGCAGTGCCACTGATACAGTGAAGGAAGTACAAATACAGTTGTAACTTTCTTGGAGCAGAAGACCTTTCCCTCAGAAATGGACCTCTGCCGTGGCCAGCGGCGACCGTCCTTAAACAAATTGATCAGACTTACCATATTCATATCTTCCTTGTTCCAGGGTGAACGTGGAAGGTCCACTTTCCTAGGTGACCTGCCGTGGCCTTCCATGTGTTCAGAAACAGGAGTTTAGCTTTTAAAAAATGTGAATGAGATTTATTCACAGTGTATGTGCAAAGTTACCAGAAAACATGAAAACCAGCAGCTCACGGGCCTCTGTTCTTGAGAATTAGTTGTTTCCCTCTTTTAATAGACTTGTCCGCATCTGATTCTCACCCTTGTACAGTTAAGATTGCTGCAGATTCTATGTGCTTTACAGTGTCTTATTTTGGTATATGCAAAGGATTTATCATAAAATCCATATAACAGCTTGACAGAGGAGTACCAGTTAAATAGATGATGTTTCCTATGGTGACATGGGACCCAATATACCTTTCTAGCTCTGCCATGCACGACTCAAAATGATCCTTAAGCATCCCATTGAACCGAGAACTCGCACCTCAGGAAGTCTCAGGCAGAAAGGTGTCATCCCTCAATGCCCGATCGAGAACCATTTTCTGCTTAGTATTTTTAACCTTCTTCTGTTTAGTTCCTGCTCTGCCGCTTAATGTGATGCCTGTTTATTGCAGGCTGCTTTTAGTTTGGTCCTTTTAAAGGCTCCCTGAGGCACAATGATGCCTAGAAATTAATGTATTCCCTTCCCGCACATCAAGCAGATGTGTGTATATTGAGTTAGTGTCTCTAACGCTTAGCTGATTTCTTTTCAGAGCACAGTTGAATCACTGCTATATACCAAACCCCTTTGTTTGTGGCCTTTGCTCCTTAAACTATTGGAGTATGAGATTTATATACACAATATCTTTAGCTTTAATTACACAGCGCTTGCGTGACTTGCAGGTTTTTATAAAATCGCTAGTCCTGAATATGCTGCACTGTTGGGCAGCATAGTGCTGCAGCTGTTGAATGTGGCTGGATTCAGCAGGACCACGAGTGAGGCGCCCTTGGCATTCCGAGGACTTGAAGTGATTGTCATGTTCAACCACCTATAGTTTTCTTACTGGCTGGAATAGAAATTGTCTTTGAAAAGGTTACTGCCGGTTGAAAAGCTGAGGACTTTGGTTAACACGCTGGGCAAAGGCATCCTGCCGAGGAATTAATATGTATTCCAGCGAACTGTACAGCCAGATTAGGGTAGCTCCTCCTTCTCCTTCTCAAGTGAAAGAAAACGCTCTCCTAGTGTTCATGTTACACAAAGCCGTTACCTCTCAGCTGTGGTTGAGGTCACTCATTTTACCTGTAAATAGCAATGTTTTGTTTTCTGTCAGAAGACGCTGGCATCTGTCCACAGACCTATGAATCTGCGTTGTGTTGTATGCCCTCTTGCTGAGTTAGTCAGCACAAGTAACTCTTTGGAAGAGGGAGTCTTGTCCTACTTTTCTACTCTTACCATAAGGAAAAGTGCCATCATACTCAGAACTAGAAACGCCGACTGCAGGTAGCGCTGTGTTTAACAAGGTAAGGCATCATAAGCGCGATTTCCTGGAAATCCCCCCAGCCCCTTAAGGCAGCCAGAGTACCCTGCCCACTGTACTGAAAAGAATCAGCTGTTCATGTGAAGTCTGTTAAAAATATAGATTTATTTTAAACGTGTGAAACATCAGCATAGGCACAATTATAAACACAGAAAGATTAAACATGGCAATGAACTTGCAAACAGACAACGCAAGCAATAACTTAAGAGGCAGAGGTTACCATTTCACGTAAGAAACCCACTGAAAATTGGTTACTTTTGGTACTAGACATTCTAGACTTTGCTTATCTTAGTTTTAAGTTGAAAATATCCTGTCACTCCACCCCTTCCCATTTTTTATTGACAAGTTACTTGCGTAAATAGTTATATATTTTAAATACTATATAAAGTGCATTCAGATGAAGGATGGAAAAAGGTAAAGGCCCAATTTGCAGTGCACTAGAGGGGACAGAGGCAAAACATACTCAAATCATCGACCAGAAAGAGCTTGGCTTTGAATCAGATTCTAAGAACATATTGAGTAATGACACATAATGCAAAATGGTTTCCAGGAGACAACTTCAGGGTAGATACTAACTGCTAGAACTATGGCTTGACAGCATATTTGCCTTCTAAGTTTTGCAGAGCAAGGTCACATTCCTCTATTGATAATTACTAGAATAAAAATATGCTTGTTTGAAATAGCCCTCCTAATGTGATCCTGAACAGCTGTTACTGTAAACAACATTCTGTTTATTTTCAAATAGTTCATTAATTCTTGGTTCTTACTGTATGCAATTTCCTGTAGAATGTGAGTTGCACGTTGGAATTCCAATTAGTTTTGTTGTTAGAAGTGCAGCCATTTCCATCTTTAACTAGCCTTTAAGCCTAAAGCTGTTTCTCTTAACAGCATCAGCATGTCTTGTTCAAAAGCTTAGTCTTTATAGTTCACAAGTAGTTAAGGGAAATCTAACGGCAGTTAAAAGAAAACACCAACTTCAACTCTCAGCTTCTTCTAACTCATTTGTGTCTCTCAGAAACTTGAGGAAGGCTAAGGGATATTGTACATTAAAACCCTGGTTATTTTTTTTTTCTCCCTTAAGAGCTGTTTGGGATGTAGAGGAATTGAGCAGCACCAAAAATTCCTCTTGTTTTGCACAAGTGGACTCCTCAGTCTCCTTTCTGAGGTGGGACCGCAGAGCCTCTTGCTCCTCTTAGCACATCTGTTACTTTTGTGGAAGTATGAACTTGGAAGACATGAACAACATTCCCAGTATTGGGATACTGACATCAAGGACAGAATAGTTACAGTGTTTTTTCCCTTACACTCAAACAGGAATAACTCCTCCTGATAGGAAACTTTTTTTTTTAATTGTAACTTCCATCTCTTTTTTATATCAATTGTGCTTATGAATAGCTAGGAAAAAAATCGTGCAGAACTCAAGAGCTGGATTCTTTAACTCTTCTCAGTCATCTTTTTTGTCAGATGTACTTGAGTTATCCTCGTCATTGCCTTCAGGGCAGACTTTATTTCTTGCAATCGGTGTTATTTCTGAGACTGGGATGGCACTCTTTGTAACTGGACTGTCTTTGACTGGGCTGTCATTTGACTCAATGCCATCTTCGTCCAGCATACCTGAGTGGTACCTCTGTAGCTCTAGGTATGTAGTAAACAACTTGGCATATACTGGATGCGTGAGCGCATAGTTCTTGAACTCATCTGAAAAATATATTAAAAAAATACAGATACTATAGTGCAGCAACAAAATAAAAGAAAATTTCAGTGCCTGATCCTTTTCCTGAAGCTGATCTGCAGTTAATTTCATCTGAAGCATCTCAGGCAAGTCACACAAATTATCTATGTCTACGCTTCAACAGTGTTCCCCAGAAACAGGGTATGAGAACCGTCAGATAATTTCAGGGAGAAAAAAGGTAGGAAACTCTCACTGTCAAAAAGACTATTAGTACTCTTCACTGGAAAGGATGTAACTTACCATAGGACAGCTTCTTAGTTTCATCTGCATCTATTTCTCTAAAGAGCATAGAAACATCAAGGTCGGGCACCCCCAGAGCCGCTTGAATGATATGAGCAAACTCTTCTTCCGTTACAGTGCCATCCTCATCTGCATCAAAGAGCTGGGAAAGACATGACGTGTGCAAATACTTCAGCATCAGTTTGCCTATGAACCTTCCGTGCACATCAGCCACACGTTAGGTTTCTAGTATTCAAGAGGCGATCTGCAAACAGTGCCTGGGATTTGAAGAGACTGGCTGCATCTCAGCTACTTTCTCTTGCAAAAGATTTCCTGTATTTTCTCTGGAATAAGACTAAGCAGACACTTAGCAAAGCAATGTACATGCTATGGTTGGGATATATCCTCTAATAGGAAAAGAGTGTAGTAAACCTGCAACAACAAACAAACCTCATAGCATTAATGCAGCAATAAAACTCAGACAAAACTGACAAAACTAAAACATAAACAAAGGTTTGTGTTAATTACCACCAGGAGCTATGTGAAGGGCCTGCTGGATTCAGCCACTGTATACTGGAACGTCTTGGGTTTTAGTCTGCATTTTCATTATGGCGCATCTGCCATCAAATTAGACGTGCCATAGTTCATGCTCTGATGTAAAATACCTAATTTCTAGTACATGTGATCTGTCACGCACTAAGGAATTATTGCAATTAACAAGGAATTAACTGGCACGCAGGCAGAAGGTGTGCACTGATCACCCCATCCTTCTCAGCAGTGTGACAGTAAGGCACCTGCTGTGAATCAGCCCCTGGAGAAACAGGAGAGGTGGATGGCTGCACTGCTCAGGTACGTGCAGCTTCCCCAGCGCGAGGGAAAGTACTTTTAGTTGCAGAGATAAAAAGCAGCAAAAGGAAAACCATAGTTCCATTTCAGACTGAAACAGGCTTTTACCAGCCGAACAAGTTGTTTCCTGCTGAAACTGGGAATTAAAGCAAATTACTAACTCTAGAATCAGTGCAACTGTTAAGATACTGAAGAGTATAGTCTAAAACGTAGAACAATCTGTAGTGATAAAATATCCCCGAAACAGTCAAAGTCCCTTCAAACAGCTGTAGCCCTTATCTGTTAAGCAGCCAGTGGATATAATGGGTTACCATAAAAATTCTGGTACTTCCTGAGAACGCATCGGTACTAACAGGCATCCAGTTGAGAATGAGCATGATCTCAAGATATTGTTCAATATGGTTCATAAGAACAGATTAGTTCTGAATCTGTGTCAAAGATCTACTAAAAAAATGCCACTCAAGCATGTTCCTACTCAGGGATTCACAACCTGGGCACCCTGGGCACATACAAGCTGCTTGTGCCCAGGATCTGAAAGGAGCTACTGCTTCTCGCCTGCTTGTACCATCGGGACACCACAGTACAAGCCAAGAGGTGATCTTGGGGCAGTCCAGTTTTGGATGTGCCAGTCCCAAACAGCCCTTCTTGATTTTTTTTTATTCCCCTCTCCCCTTTGTTAACAACAGTGACCCACAAGAGGATGTTGCTCCATCTATTGTCGACTTGTGACATTGAAGAATCACAGCAGAAAAAAAACCTCAGGCAAAAGAAACGCAAATGCTGCTGAATCATTTCTGGAGTTAGCCTGCCAAGTTACATATTCATTAGTGCCTTCACATGGCTTTTGAAACCCTTTTCTGTGAAGCTGATGCCTGCAATTTTCTCCCTCCCCTTCACACACTAAATGTCAATTGGTTTAAGAGTATTACTCACATTTGCATAACAGATTGAAGCTATAAACTTATGATTTGAAAGCTAACAGATTTACAGTCAGTCTTGATTTGTCAGGTTTGTAGATTTACACTAAATTGAACTTACCTTAAATGCCATCCGAATAGTTTCTTCTGTGTTGGCTGGGTTACAAAGAATAGATAAACCAATTACATACTCTCTGAAGTCAATGGTGCCATCTCCATTCTGTAACCAAAATATGTATGGCAGTAGAGTTAATATAGCAAATCACTTTGAAAGCTGTTCTATAAATCTACTACACAACATTCACTAAGCCAGTGTACAACACTAGAGGTATTGTTTCTAACTGCTTACTAAATATATGTAGTACTAGGGCTGAAGTAGAAATATGCATATTTTCAATAGCTAGAATTTGGGTATCAATTTCTATATTATAAACAACCAAACAAGATTTAAAACAACGTACAGGTTGTTCTTTAGTATATGTCCTCTCAGAAGTCTCTAACAAGAATTGGAATAGATGTATTTAAGGCACCTGCAAGAATTCATGTAGCACTGACTGAAGTTCAGAGACCAATGCAACATCCTCTAATAAACAGGCCAACAGTGAGGCTGTTGCCTTGAGTTAATTCTTCCTAAGAACCTTCAGCGATAAAATATATGCCAGTAACGTTCAGCCTGAAGAAGCAGTAAATCTACATGGTCTGTCTGAAGCCTTTCTTTGAAGCAAATGCATTGCCCTACATGCTGTTTTGAAGCCAATACACTGTCCTACCTTTTAAGCCAGAAATGCGATGAATTAATTATAACTGCCTCTCTGATAATATCAGTTTTGATCTGAGCAAACATTTTAATACGTTTACTTCAAAGCTACACCAACAAAATGTTTGAAGCTTGCTTTGATGGGATTCGTGATTAATTCTATGTAAGCTGTATTGTATTTGCAGATAGAGAAAATGGCAGATGCCCATTGAAATACATGCTTAAGTTAGTAGCGTTCCTGTGACCAGACTAGAAAGTTTCTTTAGGGTTTTGGGAAACATCTGGTCTGGGGAACACCCGGCATATAAGCGTGAGGTGAAGCGACATGGAATAGGTAATGAAAGCATAATAGAAATTACTAGCAGCTCATATTTGGGAACATTCACAATAAGGGCATTCATCAGAAACATTATAAAAGCAAACAGAAGAGTAAAAATTATTTCCTTTTTGGATAATGTGTTGTGCAGTTCAAGAAAGAGATTTTTGAAACAGTGGACTCCCTAGGTCTGAGGACAGCACAGAACCCTTCGGGTCTAGAGAGAGAGAGAGCTGGGCTCCTGGGGACAGCACAGAACCCTTCGGGCACAGAGAGAGAGAGCTGGGCTCCTGGGGACAGCACAGAACCCTTCGGGCACAGAGAGAGAGCTGGGCTCCTGGGGACAGCACAGAACCCTTTGGGCACAGAGAGAGAGCTGGGCTCCTGGGGACAGCACAGAACCCTTTGGGCACAGAGAGAGAGCTGGGCTCCTGGGGACAGCACAGAACCCTTCGGGCACAGAGAGAGAGCTGGGCTCCTGGGGACAGCACAGAACCCTTTGGGTCTAGAGAGAGAGAGCTGGGCTCCTGGGGACAGCACAGAACCCTTTGGGCACAGAGAGAGAGAGCTGGGCTCCTGGGGACAGCACAGAACCCTTTGGGCACAGAGAGAGAGCTGGGCTCCTGGGGACAGCACAGAACCCTTTGGGCACAGAGAGAGAGCTGGGCTCCTGGGGACAGCACAGAACCCTTCGGGCACAGAGAGAGAGAGCTGGGCTCCTGGGGACAGCACAGAACCCTTTGGGCACAGAGAGAGAGCTGGGCTCCTGGGGACAGCACAGAACCCTTTGGGCACAGAGAGAGAGCTGGGCTCCTGGGGACAGCACAGAACCCTTTGGGCACAGAGAGAGAGAGCTGGGCTCCTGGGGACAGCACAGAACCCTTTGGGTCTAGAGAGAGAGAGCTGGGCTCCTGGGGACAGCACAGAACCCTTTGGGTCTAGAGAGAGAGAGCTGGGCTCCTGGGGACAGCACAGAACCCTTTGGGCACAGAGAGAGAGAGCTGGGCTCCTGGGGACAGCACAGAACCCTTCGGGCACAGAGAGAGAGAGCTGGGCTCCTGGGGACAGCACAGAACCCTTTGGGCACAGAGAGAGAGCTGGGCTCCTGGGGACAGCACAGAACCCTTTGGGCACAGAGAGAGAGCTGGGCTCCTGGGGACAGCACAGAACCCTTCGGGCACAGAGAGAGAGAGCTGGGCTCCTGGGGACAGCACAGAACCCTTCGGGCACAGAGAGAGAGCTGGGCTCCTGGGGACAGCACAGAACCCTTTGGGCACAGAGAGAGAGCTGGGCTCCTGGGGACAGCACAGAACCCTTTGGGCACAGAGAGAGAGCTGGGCTCCTGGGGACAGCACAGAACCCTTCGGGCACAGAGAGAGAGAGCTGGGCTCCTGGGGACAGCACAGAACCCTTCGGGCACAGAGAGAGAGCTGGGCTCCTGGGGACAGCACAGAACCCTTCGGGCACAGAGAGAGAGCTGGGCTCCTGGGGACAGCACAGAACCCTTCGGGTCTAGAGAGAGAGAGCTGGGCTCCTGGGGACAGCACAGAACCCTTCGGGTCTAGAGAGAGAGAGCTGGGCTCCTGGGGACAGCACAGAACCCTTCGGGTCTAGAGAGAGAGAGCTGGGCTCCTGGGGACAGCACAGAACCCTTTGGGCACAGAGAGAGAGCTGGGCTCCTGGGGACAGCACAGAACCCTTTGGGCACAGAGAGAGAGAGCTGGGCTCCTGGGGACAGCACAGAACCCTTCGGGTCTAGAGAGAGAGAGCTGGGCTCCTGGGGACAGCACAGAACCCTTTGGGTCTAGAGAGAGAGAGCTGGGCTCCTGGGGACAGCACAGAACCCTTCGGGCACAGAGAGAGAGCTGGGCTCCTGGGGACAGCACAGAACCCTTTGGGTCTAGAGAGAGAGAGCTGGGCTCCTGGGGACAGCACAGAACCCTTTGGGCACAGAGAGAGAGAGCTGGGCTCCTGGGGACAGCACAGAACCCTTTGGGTCTAGAGAGAGAGAGCTGGGCTCCTGGGGACAGCACAGAACCCTTTGGGCACAGAGAGAGAGCTGGGCTCCTGGGGACAGCACAGAACCCTTTGGGTCTAGAGAGAGAGAGCTGGGCTCCTGGGGACAGCACAGAACCCTTTGGGCACAGAGAGAGAGCTGGGCTCCTGGGGACAGCACAGAACCCTTTGGGTCTAGAGAGAGAGAGCTGGGCTCCTGGGGACAGCACAGAACCCTTCGGGCACAGAGAGAGAGAGCTGGGCTCCTGGGGACAGCACAGAACCCTTTGGGCACAGAGAGAGAGAGCTGGGCTCCTGGGGACAGCACAGAACCCTTTGGGTCTAGAGAGAGAGAGCTGGGCTCCTGGGGACAGCACAGAACCCTTCGGGTCTAGAGAGAGAGAGCTGGGCTCCTGGGGACAGCACAGAACCCTTTGGGCACAGAGAGAGAGCTGGGCTCCTGGGGACAGCACAGAACCCTTCGGGCACAGAGAGAGAGAGCTGGGCTCCTGGGGACAGCACAGAACCCTTTGGGTCTAGAGAGAGAGAGCTGGGCTCCTGGGGACAGCACAGAACCCTTTGGGCACAGAGAGAGAGCTGGGCTCCTGGGGACAGCACAGAACCCTTTGGGCACAGAGAGAGAGCTGGGCTCCTGGGGACAGCACAGAACCCTTCGGGCACAGAGAGAGAGCTGGGCTCCTGGGGACAGCACAGAACCCTTTGGGCACAGAGAGAGAGAGCTGGGCTCCTGGGGACAGCACAGAACCCTTCGGGTCTAGAGAGAGAGAGCTGGGCTCCTGGGGACAGCACAGAACCCTTTGGGCACAGAGAGAGAGAGCTGGGCTCCTGGGGACAGCACAGAACCCTTCGGGCACAGAGAGAGAGCTGGGCTCCTGGGGACAGCACAGAACCCTTTGGGCACAGAGAGAGAGAGCTGGGCTCCTGGGGACAGCACAGAACCCTTCGGGTCTAGAGAGAGAGAGCTGGGCTCCTGGGGACAGCACAGAACCCTTTGGGTCTAGAGAGAGAGAGCTGGGCTCCTGGGGACAGCACAGAACCCTTTGGGCACAGAGAGAGAGCTGGGCTCCTGGGGACAGCACAGAACCCTTTGGGCACAGAGAGAGAGAGCTGGGCTCCTGGGGACAGCACAGAACCCTTCGGGCACAGAGAGAGAGCTGGGCTCCTGGGGACAGCACAGAACCCTTTGGGCACAGAGAGAGAGCTGGGCTCCTGGGGACAGCACAGAACCCTTTGGGCACAGAGAGAGAGCTGGGCTCCTGGGGACAGCACAGAACCCTTCGGGTCTAGAGAGAGAGAGCTGGGCTCCTGGGGACAGCACAGAACCCTTTGGGCACAGAGAGAGAGAGCTGGGCTCCTGGGGACAGCACAGAACCCTTTGGGCACAGAGAGAGAGCTGGGCTCCTGGGGACAGCACAGAACCCTTTGGGTCTAGAGAGAGAGAGCTGGGCTCCTGGGGACAGCACAGAACCCTTTGGGCACAGAGAGAGAGCTGGGCTCCTGGGGACAGCACAGAACCCTTTGGGCACAGAGAGAGAGAGCTGGGCTCCTGGGGACAGCACAGAACCCTTCAGGTCTAGAGAGAGAGAGCTGGGCTCCTGGGGACAGCACAGAACCCTTCGGGTCTAGAGAGAGAGAGCTGGGCTCCTGGGGACAGCACAGAACCCTTTGGGCACAGAGAGAGAGAGCTGAGCTCCTGGGGACAGCACAGAACCCTTTGGGCACAGAGAGAGAGAGCTGGGCTCCTGGGGACAGCACAGAACCCTTCGGGCACAGAGAGAGAGCTGGGCTCCTGGGGACAGCACAGAACCCTTCGGGTCTAGAGAGAGAGAGCTGGGCTCCTGGGGACAGCACAGAACCCTTTGGGCACAGAGAGAGAGAGCTGGGCTCCTGGGGACAGCACAGAACCCTTTGGGCACAGAGAGAGAGAGCTGGGCTCCTGGGGACAGCACAGAACCCTTCGGGCACAGAGAGAGAGCTGGGCTCCTGGGGACAGCACAGAACCCTTTGGGCACAGAGAGAGAGCTGGGCTCCTGGGGACAGCACAGAACCCTTCGGGTCTAGAGAGAGAGAGCTGGGCTCCTGGGGACAGCACAGAACCCTTTGGGCACAGAGAGAGAGCTGGGCTCCTGGGGACAGCACAGAACCCTTTGGGTCTAGAGAGAGAGAGCTGGGCTCCTGGGGACAGCACAGAACCCTTCGGGTCTAGAGAGAGAGAGCTGGGCTCCTGGGGACAGCACAGAACCCTTTGGGCACAGAGAGAGAGAGCTGGGCTCCTGGGGACAGCACAGAACCCTTTGGGCACAGAGAGAGAGAGCTGGGCTCCTGGGGACAGCACAGAACCCTTTGGGCACAGAGAGAGAGAGCTGGGCTCCTGGGGACAGCACAGAACCCTTTGGGCACAGAGAGAGAGAGCTGGGCTCCTGGGGACAGCACAGAACCCTTCGGGCACAGAGAGAGAGCTGGGCTCCTGGGGACAGCACAGAACCCTTCGGGCACAGAGAGAGAGAGCTGGGCTCCTGGGGACAGCACAGAACCCTTTGGGCACAGAGAGAGAGCTGGGCTCCTGGGGACAGCACAGAACCCTTTGGGCACAGAGAGAGAGCTGGGCTCCTGGGGACAGCACAGAACCCTTCGGGCACAGAGAGAGAGCTGGGCTCCTGGGGACAGCACAGAACCCTTCGGGTCTAGAGAGAGAGAGCTGGGCTCCTGGGGACAGCACAGAACCCTTTGGGCACAGAGAGAGAGCTGGGCTCCTGGGGACAGCACAGAACCCTTTGGGTCTAGAGAGAGAGAGCTGGGCTCCTGGGGACAGCACAGAACCCTTCGGGTCTAGAGAGAGAGAGCTGGGCTCCTGGGGACAGCACAGAACCCTTTGGGCACAGAGAGAGAGAGCTGGGCTCCTGGGGACAGCACAGAACCCTTTGGGCACAGAGAGAGAGAGCTGGGCTCCTGGGGACAGCACAGAACCCTTTGGGCACAGAGAGAGAGCTGGGCTCCTGGGGACAGCACAGAACCCTTTGGGCACAGAGAGAGAGCTGGGCTCCTGGGGACAGCACAGAACCCTTCGGGCACAGAGAGAGAGAGCTGGGCTCCTGGGGACAGCACAGAACCCTTTGGGCACAGAGAGAGAGCTGGGCTCCTGGGGACAGCACAGAACCCTTCGGGTCTAGAGAGAGAGCTGGGCTCCTGGGGACAGCACAGAACCCTTTGGGCACAGAGAGAGAGCTGGGCTCCTGGGGACAGCACAGAACCCTTCGGGTCTAGAGAGAGAGAGCTGGGCTCCTGGGGACAGCACAGAACCCTTTGGGTCTAGAGAGAGAGAGCTGGGCTCCTGGGGACACATCAAAATTCTGTTTTGCGCTCTCCTAATGCCTGTTGCGCACACCGACCGTAACGTTCCTAGTTTGGGCTTTCTGCTGCTGAATAGCGGAAGATGAGCTTGTCAATGGAGAAATGCTCAGGCTGCTTTGTAGAACACATTGAAAATCATGGATTCTATAAAGTAGTAATTTCTGTTACTGAATTGATGCCTAAATATAGTCCTTTTTAAACAAAATATATGTAATAATGAGTTCAGTACTAACATTTCTTTATCAAGCTATCTGTCAGCATTCAAAACTGCTAAAATACAATTTTCTTTAGCTTTCAAAACCAATTCAGGACTGGTTTGCATGGACAACTGTTACTTTCTTTATATTGATAGTCTAACCAATCTGTTTTGAAGACTTGCAATCTTCGAACATCTTGTACTTTAAATGCCTGTGAATTTTAAGGAAACTTAGCAAAAATATGAATAGTCTCTAACTTACATGTGTGTAAGACGTATAACTTTTGACATTTTTTGATTACTAGAAAAGGACAATGTTCTATTATAAATGCCATTTTATTTACAAATCTGTGGTCTCACTGTGCTGCCGAGTTTGACTTTATTTTGGCTACATCATAGTTCTCACAACAATAACAGATCTCAGTTTAATAATGCACCATTATAAACCTAAACTCCTTAAACAACTGAAGCAAGAGTGCAGATAATAATTGTTCAGAGTTCCATGGGATATTATTTTTGGACAGTTTTATATAAAGTATTCTTAGCAAAGGATTGTTTGATGCCATTAGAATATTTTTTAAATGTATTTTTAAAGTTAAGAATAAGTATCACAGGAAAAGAATTGGGAAGTAAACATTACATAAGATAGGCTCATTTAAAAAAAAATTTGGAAATCAGTTAACACAGCTTTGGCTGTACATAGTCATATTACTTTCATTAAAGTGCAGAAACCCAGTAATCAAACCCAAGTGCAATCTGACACAGAGAATTCCAGCCATCTGAATAGGAAATAAACTCACTGCACTTGCAAGATCATGTTCTGACTAGCCATGCTAAACCCTGGGACGCCGGCAGTCTTCCAGATGCTCTGGCATCCTGGTGAAGGGTTGTTGCTTGGAAAAAGAGATGGGAGTTACACCGAAAATGCACGAAAACCTTCAGTGCTCCTGTAGCACCGCTGCAAACAAGCACTTGCTATAGGCTTTCTATGCAGATCTAGCTGTGTTTGCAGCCTGTGCACCCGAAAATATTTTAAGGAAGCAATACTTGAGCTGAGCTCGTATAGCAAATAGCAAAGTAGAACATCAATATTTATCTATTGGTATTTGTTACACAAAATAACCAAAACATAGTGTAACCTCAACAGCCCTTGTTTTCTTTAAGGTTTTTCTGTTACTATTTTCACTATAGCATGTTATGGTAACTAGGGTGGTGTTGGTTTTTTTATATGATATAGTAAATCTCATATTTAGGGAAACAAGAAAGTTTGCATTGTAGTGAACAGTCTCCATTTAGAGTTACACAAGGAGACAGGGCTAGATAATCTGACTTAGGCAGCTGGCAAAGCTTTCTGCAAGACAGACAAAGTCAATAAGGTTTGAAGTGCTACTGCCCCAAAGCCTTTTTCTCACTGTATAAGGTAATGGGAAAAATCGCATGTGTGTGTGCGGGCACCAGTCATTCGTGTTCTGTCTGCTGAAGTAAACCCCGAGTCACAGTCCACACAGCAGCCACAACGGGACTTTTTGAGGAAGAACTGCAGATGCACCTCTCTTGTTCCTGGCTCATCATCTGAGAGGCTATTTCTGTAACTCCAAAATTTCCACTGTCTGTTGCTACATGCAAGTTCTAACTAGTCAGAAAGGGAAATTCTGCAACAAACCTGATAGGATGGTGCTCACCTAGAGGTATCGCACCTCCCTCCGTGCTCTGTTTTCTATTACTCAGAGCCCAAATGCCACTCCGTGCTTTTCCATTGAATAACTGGGAGGGGGGTGAATGCTTTTAGGAAGGAATTTACCTCTTTTGGGCCAATATGAATATTTTTACTGTTTCTGTCACCCAGCTTGGTATTCAACAGAGAGCAGAAGGGAAAAAAGTCTGGGCAAGAATTGTAAGTTACTTTTCCCAAGTTGCAAGTAAAAGGTTTCTGCAAGTGTACGAGGGAGGAGAACTCATCAGTTTCGAAAACACTGTTTGCCAAGCGTACCTGAAACATTTAGAAATCAGAGCTATGGAAATTTAGAAACAAACCCAAACCATAGTACCGCATTAATACTCAGCTGCCCTGCAGGCGTCGTGTGGTGTTGCGCAGCGCGTCCCGTGTGTGCGCTCTCCCTCTGCCGGCTGCAGCGGGCGTTCCGCAGGCTGCCTCCTCCGCTCCGCTCTGCATTCCAGCCAGCACACACCCTAGATCATTTTCTTTTGAAGCAGCACAGCCCTGCAGAGAAATCTGCCTTCTTTCTTTGCAGTGCAAGAACTGTTTTCTTCAGCTATGTAAACCTTAATTCAGAGAAATGTACCTTTGACAGTACATGTTATTCCTTTTAGTCAAAAGTTGACATACTGGACAGAACTGCAAAACTAGCTTGAGTGGCATGCTGCACCCTGAAAGAATTTAACTCGGATAGCCAGAGGTTGATTTTGGCTGTCTGTCTGCTATGTGACTGCAGTATTATGGCAAGGTTCTCTAAATATAAATGTAGTGTTTTAAGTTGTTTTCATTACAACTATAATAAGGCTTCAAGGAAGGAAAAAAGATTGGTTAATAGAACTGTAGGAAGGAGAAAAGGGCTGTGTAAGTAGCCTTATATAAGTCTTCGGTTTTGTCCTGGCCAGCAGGTGGAACTGACCACTGAGGTTTTGCTTCAGCAGACAAGCATGAAAAAGCAGAAGTAAGAAGAAATTAAATATGATTATGTAAATTCATTGATCATTATAGTTATCACGACTCTCATGTTTTTCCCCTTGTTAGAAATAACTGCACAACTGCCTTCACTAGTGATTGCCTTCAGGCAGGCAGAGCTTTATTCCAGCTTAGTGAATGCTGACAAATCAGAACAGTAACATCACAAAGCAACACCAAACTTAGGAGCTTTTTATAGAACAGTTGTATACAAGCCAACGTACGTGAAGAAATAACTCAGCTTTGATTGTTCAACTTATTCTTTTCACTTTGGAGTCTAGAGATAGTTTTCTGAGACAGATGTAAGCAGCTGTCCGACTGACAACTTATACAAACCCTTCCAAAAAGCAGAGTGAGGCATGCACAAGAGCAATCACAACACTTCAGGCTGAGCTGTCTACCAGTAGCTACCTCTGCCCTAGAACAAAAGACTACAGTTCTATAGTATGGGATCATAGGTGTCCATGTGTATCTTCCAGACGAAACTCATTCTTCTCTGTTATGCCTTCACGAATACATGGTCAGCTGCAGCCAGTCTTCGATGGTCACTTTGATCTGTCCATTTCCATCTCGGTCCAGAGACTTGAAAGCCCGGAACATGCCGTCCAGTCGTACCAAGCAGCTGATGAAGCTGTTGAAATCCATGCTGCCATCCTCATCGGCATACCTGCGCACGATGACCTGGCAGAGCTGTTCATTCAGGTGGAACCCTGCAGCCTTCAAGGCATCTGGCAGCTGAGCTCTCCCAACAGTGCCTGACTGATTGGTATCGTACTGCTTGTACACACCTTGCCATTTCTTGATGTTGTTCCACAGGTACTTAAACTCTTCAAAGCCCAGTTTGCCATTGGTATCAGTGTCCATGACGGCTACCATGCTACGGCATGTGTCTAAGCTGAAGCCATTGGTCTTCAAGTCTTGATGTCTGGAAACCACTTTGTTCAGGATGTCCCTTAGCTCTGTGGCACACACTTCCATATCATCTCCAGCCAGCTGGGCAAAAAGGCGACGAAACCGTCTGATCTCCTCGCTCTCACAGGCTTCCACGTTTGTAAAATGACTGTGGGGAGGTGGAGGTGGCTCTGGATTATACTGAGCTGCTGCTTCACTTATAAGATTGACGAGACCTCCAACAAGTCCTCCAAGATTCCCTCCATGCCCGCCTCCGGTTAGAAGACCTCCAAGGCCACGTGCAAGGCTCCCTCCACCGCCACTGCCACTTGCTCCACTCAGCAAAGCTTTCGCGAGGAACATCGCAGATTGTTTGCAGGAGTTACTCAGAGATCTAGTGCTGCTTTAACTCTCCGAAGCAGTGTTGTGTCTGAGCTGGGTGTGGGCAAAACACAGCTTATATCTGCATGCTTAGGCTTCACCTTGTCTGTGCATGTCTCCAGCTGCCAGAGTTACCTCACATCTCTTTATTGTTAATACGCCTCTCTTTCTTCTCTGCATAGTTAGCTTGATGTGATTTGAGGAGTCTTTTTAGAAAAAAATAACAATGAGGCTGAAAGCCACAGAGCAAAAATCTAAAAATAGCTGTGCTCCTAATTAAAGCAATTTGAAGAGAGCCCAGCCACATTAGTGTGACTCCTCCTCAGTTAGACTCATCTCCTTAAAGATCAATGCAGTGAAAGGCTGCTAGAGCCTTGTCTGTCCTTGCAGTCTTTTATGCCTTCAACTTCTTAGTGAACTGAGCATTACATTGCTAATTCGAGTGACTGGCACTGTTGTGCCAGATAGGGAAAGTGAAAGGAATTTTGGTTGCCACACCATATTTCTGTTGCATGTACTTTGCTTCAGGACTTGGACTACATGTTAATAGGAGGCAGTGATCCAAGGCAGGGAGGTGAGAATGAAGAAAGAATGAGTACCTAGCTCTGCTAGGGCTTCAATGCATGCAGCAACTAAGAAAATACATTTGATTCCTCTATTGTAGAGCTTGTAAAACCTTTTTATCTGGAAAAATCCTGGAACGGTTTTAATCAGCATCTACAAGACAATGACATCCCAAGGATGGGTGTGCTGCTGAAGCTAACTTGATCAGGAAGCATGATGCTGAGTTGGGAGAGCTCCTATGTTAAGAAACAACCTCTGGTTCATAAGCCCTTGCAGTACAATGTACTGCTCACGATGGAGCACATATTGCTTGCCTAGAAGTAAGATAATTCTATGCTGTGCTCTAGTTACTGACACTTCTGGAATAGCCAGAGGGCCACATCCACAAAGCAGTTTTTCACATCTTCAGAGAGAAGTAGAAAATGGGAGAGATCACCACTGACTATGGAGGAAACCCTAAATGATCAGATTAGCACAGAGCCTCCCTTATGGCTGGAGACAGGCAAGAGGAGAATCCTTCTAGTGTCTCATAGCACCCTTCACAAACACTGCAGGAGCATACATTCTTGTCAGCTTCAATCTGCCTTACATTATTTTCTTACAACTATATCAGTCAATTAGGCTGTCAGAGTGTACACAAGATCAAAATCTGGGGTAGGCAGAAGGAAATGTTCAGCCATTACCAGCATGAAGATCATCATCTGATGGTGGTACAGCAACTTGGCCCAAGAGATGACTGCCAGTTAACAAGTTAAAAACTGACCAACCTTCTTCATCAAAACTTAAGAAGGAAACTTTAAGACTCGCCTATATTGCCTACAGGAATTGCTAACCAAGAAGCATTTACTAAGGTGGACATAATGAATTCAATACACTTTTGGGATGTGATTCTTAATAAAACATTGTCAACAAGATTTCCAGTCAGTTAACCAACTACTTACCCTGTCAAAGAGTAGAAACAGCTCCCTGAGGACATCTGAAATAGGCAGCTTTAAGTACTCTGCAAACTCCTCAATTCCAATTCTTCCCCCTTTGGAAGCACTTGCAATGGCAGCAAAGGTATCCAGCTGCTCTCTGACATGATTCCATTTTAGGCTACACAAACATGAGGGAGAGGAAATATTTCTATAGAGCAGATCTTGGACAGATGGAATTTCAGTACAAGTTATTACAGTGTTCAGAGACAAAAATAGCAAAATAGAGCATATGCGTACAGCATTAGAAATGCTGTGTTTCCAGCCCGAAATGTTACATGAAATCCACAACTAAGGACTGCTCCTCCCGGTTATTAATATTAAAAGCAGGCAGTTGTATGTGTGGGTATGTCAGACTACCTTGGAGTAACTAAGCTAGTCTAACAGAGGGCTTTTCATTGCCATAAATTCACATCATGCTCTGCGGAGAATATTTCCTAACTCAAGAAGGGAATAGGTCTCAGCTCTATTAGCTAACTCTCTACCCAAACGCTACTATTGCTACAGCCTGAGAAGTCTCTGATCTCTCTGCAGAAATACACCACTGCACCTCAGTAAGAATCATTAGAATTGCCATGTAACTACTGAAGATTGCTCCAGACAGAGTTCTATAAATGGATATATAGCAGACACGTAATAAGTCAAGATACACTGCGCATATACTTCAGATTTGACTACAGCCATGCCAGGTTATTTGACAGAATTACTGTATTAAGTGGTTCAGTCCTCAGATTCCATTGTATCCACACCGAAAAAGTCGACACCACTAGGGAAATATGGCTGCGCAGTACAACTAAGACCCGTAAACCACCAGCTGAATTCTCAGGCTGGAAAGAAGTTGTGTTTTTTTTACTTCTTACCACATACTTCCTGTGCGTCTCCCTGAAAGGAATTTAAATTGGGCCCCAAGATTACCATCAAGTGCCTAAAACAGACGCTGCTCTACCACCCTCACCTTTTGGTGAGACAATTCCATAAAAGATTAAAAACATGCATTTTTTCCTGTTGTAACACTGCCCACAAAAATTACTTGGGATTCATTCTTACTGGGATTTTCCTAATCTCTGATTTCCATATAGTTTATATATGTAGGCTGTATGCATTAATACACTGTATTACATGTGGCCAAGTCAGTTATCGGGTTAGTCATCCTTTTGCAGATGGCCATCAACACCTGCAGCACTACAGTAATTATGCTGTTATACCAACAGCTAAACTTCCCTTACTTGAGTTTCTTGCTAATTTTGGTGAACTCCACCAGCCCAGCTTCCATGGGCAGAGTCAGCTGCCCTGCTGAAATCATCAGTCTGCAATCTTCAAAAGTGTGGTCAGTGACCGGCACATTCAGAGCACTGAAACAACATTAAGAAAAAACAAAAAATCAATTCTTACATTAAATTACTTTTAGGTGGCTGTTTCCTTTCTCTGTCTCAGTTTGGCTTTAAGGCTAATACACAAAACAAGTGATAATTCATTCTGGCACTGCTGCAAGTAGGATAAAGCAATACACACTGTTTTGTAAACCTGTGGAACCATCCTGTGAAACTACATTATGGTAGTGTTGTGATGTTTTAAGATTTCCAGTCTCACAAATGCAGCCCAGTAACCATGGAGAACAAACCACCCACTTATTCTGCAATTTATTGCAGCTTTCCATGAATTGAGCATAACATGTTCCAATGTAGACATGTAAAGCATGTAAAAACAATCAGGGTGTTTTAGTATAGGAATTTGACACCTCTTAGTGAAAATCTAGAGCAATTCTTACATATAGTACCCGGGACTTGACTAAATTGTACTTTATGGCTAGGATATTTATATGGAATTGCTGGATATAAAAGTTCTCCAAGATGTTATTGGTGACTGATTACATACGTTGCCATGGTTTGCCGGACTCTATCAGCAAAAATAATGGGATCACTCTTTTCTTCCTCAGTAGGAACATGAACGGGCAGAAACTGAAAAAGATGAGTTATTCAATCAGTGCAATAGCCACCACTTTATTAGCAACACAGACAAAATCTTGTTACTGCTTGGAATAGGGAAAAACAGGAGAAAAAAACAGCCATGCAATGAAGGAACTGGACACTAGAGGTCTCAGCAGCCGTAGGAGCCGCTTGGGCTCTTCTGCCCCAGCCACACAAATGAGATTTAGTCCAAACCTACTTTTTAAGATTGGTAGAAGCTGCTTTAATATGAAAAATCAAACCACGAAGAAGGAAAGTATAATAAATGCATACTTAGTTAGAAAACTAAATGCTACACTGGTAAGAATGTGAGTCTGAAATCCTGTCCACTCCTTTTCAAAGATCCTTTGTAAGTGATGTCATATAATGGAATAGTGTGCGTAAGATATTTAAGGCTTTTAAATACACACTTGCAGTCCCACCTCATACCTGTTAATTGTATCTGTCAGCATGTGACTGATAAGTTTCCTGTATGATAAAAATGTTAAGGAATCTTAGTTCTGAATGTTAAGTAGAGCACTAACCAGATACAAATGCTGTAAAATTCTGAAACTCCAAACAGAGAGTAAAAAACCCCAACAAAACAACCCCCTCTCCTCCCAAACCCTAGAAAACACCCCGGATATCTAAATGGCAACACATTTACTATTGAGGATTTATTCAGTGTTAATATGTAGGAAGATCAAGTAACATTACAGTAAAAATGTACGATAGATGAAGCATGATCTAACATGGCATGCATCAGCATCTGCTTGTTTGCAAAGTGTGTGTGGAGGAGTATTTTGTTCTTTCTACTGCAGTCTCCAGTGTTTGTGTGCAGCTCTGTTTACCTTGCCTTTTCTCTGTTATGGTTATGATTCATCTCAGTTCTGCTGTTCCCCACCCAGAAATCTTGCCCTTAAATCCTAGAATCCAGCAACTCTAGAATGCAGTCCATCCTAAACAGCATTTTAGTGTTTGTTTTTAAGAAATTGTGCTTCTTTATGATTAAAACCAGTAAGTTTATGGAATCAGTTATCTGACAAATAGCCATAATAGCTTTCTGTTTATAGCTAAAAGTCTTCTCCCTTGTGAGGACAGCAGGCGTCCAGCTGTTCACATGAAGGTTTGAGGTCTCATTCCTTCTTCAAGCAGCTGCCAGCTCTGTTCAAGTCTGACATATGTCCCTGCTTATTACAGCTCCCCTTCGGAAGTCAGCTAACCCTTCAGCTGAGGAAACAGGGGCACAATGTGCAGACACAGAAAACCGCCATCACTGCCTGAGATGAAGTCACAACTCTGAGCAGTTTATCTATGCAAACATGGATCACGGTCTTGAAAGTGGTCATTACATCATTTGGGGCTGAGGTCTTGCTCAGGCAGAAACCTCAGTTTCTAGCAGGTTAAACACCACCTCTGTCCCCTTCAAAAACCCCACCTACAATTAATTATTCATACAACCAGTTTGCCAGAAACCACAGCTGGGGATGAAGACTTTGGCTTCCTGGCCTCCTGAGGTGGCACGCGCCATCTCACACACACCCAGCTGCTTATCTGGTGAAGACTGGTAAGTACAGCTTCCCTGTCAAATTGCAGTCCTGTAAGAGAAGTTCTTCACAGCTCTTCAGGAGCAAAAATAGTTCTCTGATCTGCTTCGAACACAAAATCTATTTTAACAGGCAAGTTTGAGTTCTGTTCGGAAGCAGGGGAAACTAAACCTTCCACTGGAAGGGCTACATTAACTATTCTTGCTCCCATGCTTGTAAATTACATAGCTATGTTCTTCTGTACAGAATCTTCAGAAGTAGCTTTTTGGTACACCTATAAATATCTGTCTACTGCATGTGCTATACAGTAAACAAGGTGCTCCCTTAAAATTAATTTCATTGTTTCACAACAAAGACCATATTGCTAATTGTTAGTAGTAGCAGCACTGCGTGTGTTCACAAAGCTTTGCACAACTTTGCTGAAGTCTGTGTTTTGCAAATAATCAGCAAAACCTGTCTGAGTTTGTCTGATTTCTCAGGTCCTTAAACCAACTTAGTCTACACTGACAAACCTTTGTGGTCTGGCAGGGAACGTGGAGCACAACACTGACACTGCTTGCACCTCGGGTCCCTGGCTCCTCACTGCTGCGCTTTGAATGTGGACTCCGACAGGGAGCACTTAGGTATGTTGCTTCAGTTGTCATTCAGCTGTCTTTGTGCTGTACAGCTGATTTTAAGGGGTCGAGGGAACTGTTTCGTTATACAAGCCTCAGTACTAGAGTCCTTAAGTAAGCTCATAGTTGCAGAAACCTTTTAGAGTTCAGCCTGGGAAGATGGTGAGGAAGACAAGTAGATTTTGAAGGGATCAGGAAAATGAAAAGGTGGGGGAAGGAGAGAAGTTGTTACCTTTAACAGAACTTATTAGAATTCTCAGTTTTAACATCTTTAAAATGTATGTGGGGATTTTAGCAATGGTTTTACAATGCTTTAAAAATAAAGGTATCTGTGACCGCTTTCTTTTAGGAACGCATCAGATTAAGTGATACATAGATACGGACAACAAATCTAAACACATTACTCACCGTGATTCTGTTCTTGTTTCTGAGGCATTTATTGTTCACTAACAGTGACTAACAATGTGAATAATGCATTTAAAGTATAAGTTCCCTGGTTGAATCACAGTACAAAAATATTTCTCATTCTTACCTCGACTTCTACTCTTGTGTAGAGCTGGCACAGCGTCATTAATAAAAGCTCTGTTCTGCAGGCAAGGAACAAGGAGATATTTTATTTACTTAAAAATGAAGTATTTGTATTTCAGCAGATGAAACTTATTAAAGCACTGACAAAAAAAACCAGACAATACTGAGAAAAGTTTTTAAGTACCTTGCAGTGAGGTTCCTTTAAATGTTGCTTTCAACATTTCTTCTGTGGGTACCTGCTGCCTGCTCATCAGGCAGGTGTTCTCATGCATATTAACAATACTATACAGTTCTTTGGCTAGCAATGTGTATATATGTTACTTTATCTTTAAAGAGGTGAGTACCTACTGGATTTTAAAGGTTTAAAAGCTTCAATTATGAAAAATAGCTTTACTTTATTCTCTCATCTGCAAAATGGGACCAGTAACTTCCCTCTGCAGAACTGAAGCAAGGATTTGTTAGTACTCGCTACCCATTTTGCAAGTTATGGTAGTGTTTACACAAATGTGTTAATGGAGTGTCAGTATGTCTGAGACCTTCAGTGCTTTTAGAAAAAGTCACAAATTTTAGTATAAACAGGTAAGGGGGAGGAAGAAAGTGCAAAAAAGGACAAGCATAATCACTTCCACTTCTGACTTGTTTTCACTGTGATTTTTAAGAGAAATGCACATTTGCGCTTTACTTTAAAATCAGGTAAACACTAATAGAACACCTTCAAGCAGTCTTTCGTCTGTTCTTGCTTTGGACAAAGTTAAAAAAAGAGAAAAGAAAGGAGAAGAACTGAGGGATCCTTTCTACTTTCTGCAGGAATCCACTCTTAACACTTGAGTTTCTAACACGTAACATGAGGTTTTCCTCCCAGTAAGGCACAAAAGTAAGAAAGAAGTAGTAAGTAAAAGCAGAAACTAGGTCAGGAGGTTTCCGAGGAGCAGACTGGTGCTGTCCCATCCTGGCCGCAATACCGAGGAAGTTTCACAAATGATAGTTCTGCATTTTGTGGTCCACAGGTTTGTGTGGGGGATGTTCTCCCCATTTCCCATTATTTTCCTTAAGAATCTCTAGATTCTACCCCATCCATCCCTTCTCTTCCCATGCTTTTGCCAAGCTGTTCCTTTCACAGGAATGCCTCTGATTTAATTTCTTTCTTCACCTATTCACCATCTCTCGTAACTGAAGACATAACTCCTTTTTGCCCTTCCAGCATAAATCTTTCATAGGGGAAATTTGTAGCAGGCTACTGAATCTGCAATATTAATTACTCTCAGTATGCCGATAACTGTAACAGCGATAATAATAATAGCAAAAAAATACTGGGAAACTAAATGAGATGGACATTTTCATTTAGGTCACCTCTCCCAATGTCCACTCTGCAAGTGTGTGGGTGCTAGGATCAGCTAATGAGAGTTTAAAAAGCACTAAGTATGTGCTTCGTTAGTTCAGACGTGTTGCAAAATTATTGCCTTAAATATTTTAGTCACTTAGTAAATCAGTAGTACTGTGTTTAGATACACTACATATTCCACATGACAATGTGGTATATGGATTCTGCAAATCCACATTTTAATGAATATTTATAAGGTGAAAAGTATTTTCCAGATGTATTTTCAGTGCATTTGTAAAGGTTTTTTAATACTTTAATAAAATATTTTATCATATTAGGAGGCTACCTGTCTTGAGAAATGAACACGGATCCGTTACTGAAAGCTTTTTCATTCTTTCAACGTCAGGCACTATATATACAGCTTGTTCCCTGGGACCTCAGAACAATCGCTTTTGTTGAGTCAGGCAAAAATAAAAATCTAAAGAATTCTAGGTGTAAGACTGGGAGAGATGGGAACATTAGTACTTGTTTTGCCCATTTTCTTGATTTGGTCTCATATGACTCTTCAAATGAGATGGAGGAATGAATAAAAAGAAGGGATAAAATAACATTTATTTTTCCTTCTTTGTATACCATGTAGGAAACAGTAAACATCTATGGATTTTGATGACTACGATTGTTTCCCAAAGAAAAAGAATTTCAGATCTTTCTTTTGCTCTAGTGTAACATGCAAAATGTAGGAGAAAATGAAACAAAACAGTAACAGAGCTGGAAATAAGTCTTCCTAATTTGCAAACCCTTTCTCTAGCCATTCAGATATGAAACCTACTGCAAGACAGCATTATCCCTAAGTATTTCCCTCTCATAAGAACAGATCTAGAAGAACATGTGTCTTGGCTTAACTGAATCTGTTTGGCAGACTGTTGGGCACTGGGGCAAAAAAATTCTGTATGTAATTCTCAGTAGGATTAAGAAACTTACCCTGAATAGCCCTGCCATGTCCAGGTCACAGTATCCTAAGGAAAAAATAAACCACAGAAATGTATGACAAAGTCAGGTGGGCGTTAGAGAGCAGGAAAGTTGCAATATCAAACAGGCACAAGCTTAGTAAAAGCAGCTAATGGTTTTATAGTCCTGTAGTGGAAATAAGTAAAGGTGTCAAGGCGACTGGGATTCCTTGCCTTAAAAATTTCAAAATAAGCATTGCAGACTTTTGATAATTTCAATAACTGGGAATACAATTTAGATAGTTACTTAGATATTTTAAATCACTCATTCTGATCCAAAAAACAGAAGTAGATTTGTCTGGAGGACTTCACCAGTCTCTTCAGAAAGGCATCCTCATAAAATACGTTTGATTTTGGTTTTAAGGACATTTCTGTGTATTACTTCCTATGTATAATTTTTACAATGTATACTGCTGATCCTTAAATCCTGTCAGTGAAATGTAATATCAGTCCCCTTTAGTGGGTCACTTCAATGCTTTCAAATTGATTTGTGAAAGGATTTAACGAAGGAATCTTTGTAAATAACAACGACAGCAATAGTAATTTGTTTATAATTTAAAAACCATTAGGAAAGTTTGGTCTTTTCTGTATTTGTTTGATGACCACATAATAAAAGAGAAGTCAACAGGTTGCTGGGCTCATGTCCCAGCATTCCAGCTGCCGGTGAAGCAGCGCGGTGCGTGCACCCCTGCACTTGGCAGAAAGTGTAAACAAGTACTCAGCAAAACAAGGGAAGGTTGCAAGAAAGAACCATCTGTGAAGCTGCTGTCCTGAGGTGCCTGAAGGAGGCTGTGTTAGAGGTAATGCTTGGCTTTGCTTTTGCTCAGAAACTTTGCAAGCCCCTTTGCAGTAAGACTATTCTGAGCTCAAACAAAAAAATGACTTGTAGGGAAGTTGCATGCATTTTAGACTGCAAAGTACAGGCTCTGTGGCTTTGCAGGAAGTTTCTGACTTCCGCTGCAATACTTCCCCGTGCTCCCTCTTACTTTAATTATGGCTAGGAACGCCAGCATTAATTTTTTCACAATCAGAATAGATGGTGATGCCTGGGAAGCCCAGCTGCTTCCAGGAGCTCTGCAATGCTAAGGCTCAGGACAACAGGTTCTCCAGTGACAATGAAAAATATTTATCATAGGTACCATTATAAATCAGGATTTTGACTTCATATTACTAGTTAGTGATAGAAGAACATTCTGCTTACCACTCTGTTGGGGTATCGGAGCAACACAGGTTGTACAGGGACTCCTGGAAGAAAAGCACCTGCAACCACAAATTAGAATTGATTGTTAAGACTAAGCTTAATTCAGCAGTTGGGAATTTTAAGTGATGTCATGTAAGACATGCTATCTGGAAGGAGAAATTTTTAAAAAGACGGGAAAAATGTGAATTGTTCCTTTTTCTTGTGTGTGCTGCATTTGTTTGTTGGTTTTGGTTTTTGAATCAGCAGGGCAACTAGCAAGATGTCAGAACAGAAAAGGGCCAGTCTCCACTTCAAGGAGAAAGGTGCCTAAGATTTCTGGACTGTTCAAACTAATTTTCTGTGTGTTATCTCCACATTGACTGGCTTTCATTTCAAAGGACTAAATGTTCACAAGGCTGTTGAGCATTTCCCAAACCCTTCTCTGTTCTGATCATCTTCGTAAGTGATATGGATCTGAGCATGTAGTACTGGTCTTGTAACGTTGCTACCCAGGACACTGCACAGCAGTAAGAAAGGAGAGCAGCATGGCTTAACAGAAGTGCAGCACAGCAATCTAATTATCAGTGATGCTATCAAGTGCCTTTCTGTGTTAAAAATAATCTATTTTTCTGCCTTGCTAAGCACTATGCAAAGATGTTTTATAAATTGGTTGCTACGTCTTGCATGGCAAAGTGTACAGGAATCTAAGATAACATGACTATAAGCTGAGCTAGAAGAGCATAATAAGTAGCATGTATTTTGGTAGTTCATCTCATAATAACCACAGTCAGGTTTCTGGGTAAATAAATTAGATGAAAACTGTACTCAGAAAAATATACAACCGACTAACCATATACATCATAGGTATTTTGCATTCTACAAAATACCAAAAATTAGAAAACTAAACTGACTAATATAAAATCGTGGGTTTAATGCCACTGAAACTTTAATGATGTAAGACATTACATCAGTGCTGTTATGGATGATGTATGTGCAGAAGTATAGAACTAGAACTACCAAATTAATATTTCACACATTATTTCCCAACAATGTGACAAAGTCTCTCACCTTGTTTAAATGTGATCAGACAAGAACGGTTTGTACAGGTGCCTTCTGGAAAAATCAGTATCTTGGATTTAAAGAGAAAGAAATACATATATACACACATATTTCATAAAAAGATTATATTTCAGCATCAGTTACATACAGGCTGACTTTTTATACATACTTCGTGACATATTGCCCTGAATCACAGGAATATCATTGCTGTTTTTAAAGGAAATGAACTAAGTGAGGGATGCTCACAGTAACATTAACCTGTTAACCTGATTCATCTTCATTTGGAAACAAGTGCTTTGTAAGAGAGGGGTTCTGTGGAAAGGCCTTCATCACTTCAGAAATATGGCACAAAAGACTAAGTATTTCACTTGATATGTTTGTTGTTGGTAATGATATTTGTTCCTCTGCCAGCAGGTCCTTATTGAACTGCTGGGTCTATAAACATCAAGAGTCTGGGCTGACATGAAGTGCCTTTACAGGCACAGCTGCTGTCAGCACGAGTTGAGATCACAGCTTGAGGGGTAGCAGCAAAGGCAGAAACAGTGTGTGCATCTGTGCTGCATCCTCTGAAGGCGATACACACTGCTCCACAGCCTCCGACACACCAAACACCCAGGGGGTTTCTGGATTAGTGTCTGAAAGATACAGATTAGGTGTGCAGTGAGCTGCAATGTGACACACCAAATACAGCCCCCCCATGGAATACAATAAAGCTTTGTGTTTCTCATATCACTACAGGATCACTGTCAGTATTCCAAAAACAAGCTCAGCACAAGAACTGGTCTGGATCAGAAGTGTTCAAGGTGTGCCCCTACCGCAGTCCAAATGAACAGGTCAAGGCCAGATGGAAGAGGGCAGTGTTAGGGCACACCCAAGCGACGCAGGCTGTTCTGGGTATGATAAGAGACAGCTGCACACACCATTTTACAGTTAGTCTCTGACTACACATTCTGTAATCAGAAATTGTTTGCTGGTGCTATGGTCACAAAAGTGGGTATGCTTCTGCTTAGCATATGTCGTAAGCCCCAGAAACTAAATTAGTCACTGACCAAAGAGTAAGCAATCATTCCCTACTTCCCCTTTGTTTTTGTACAGAGTTAGGAGAAGCAGTAATCAGAACCTCGTGGTGTTATTAATGATAAGCACAAGTGCTGCCCAGCCTGTTGTGTTTTGGTTTTAGGCAGACAGAATGGGGAATGTAGCTGCTCCTCCTTTTCTGCTCTGCTGAGAGGGGGCAGCCCAGGCACTCTGAACAGGGTGTTACAGACATGGTCTTGTGGTCAAGTTTCTCAAAAACAAAAGAAACAAAGAGCAGGAGGAAGGTGTGGCCAGGGCACAGGACTAGGAATCACCCAGTGACACTCCAGGTAGTACTGCATTGATGTTCACAGTATTGATGTTTACAGTGTTGATGTTTTCAGCTTAAGTACTCTCCATGCTGGAGCTTGGACAGCCTGGGTTACTCGTCTCAACCGCTCGTCCCCAGCTGTTGTGCGCGCAGCTCTGCAGTAGCTTCTCACACATGAGCTAGCTTGAGAATACCGATTCACACATACCGATGCAAGTCATCTGCTTCACCGAAGGCAGGCAGCATGTTAAGGCTTAAAGAGAAGGCCAAGAGTATCTGCATTTTGGAACAGCAGTTGGTACTGGCTAGATTTTAACTGACCCATTTGTCATGACAAAACTCTTCCTGGGCACCAGCCTTTCATCTTCCTTTCCTAAACCAGTCATATACCTGTGAGCTGACTTCATCTTCGTACATCAACAGAACCCTGTTCAGCTGGGCACTTGTAGAATTATGATGCACAGTGAACATGGAATACGAATACATGACAGAAAAGTAGTAGTATATTTATTACCTGTGGCCACTGGCCTCTTGATAATGCCCGCTTAGTTATCTCAGCGGCTGTATTCTTTCGTGAATCAGGGTCTTGACGAGAAACTGATACAGGCTGAACGGAACCTAAAATTGCTGTGAAAAAGAAAAAAATCTGTATGTCTTATGCTAGGACTTAGAAAACACACGGGTTCAAGGCTCCCTTGTAGCAAAAAATTTGTTATTCTCCTATTAGGAGACAGACTGCACAAATGGCTTTCAGAGTAAATAGATAGGAAGAGTAGTATTATTGTCCCTATTCTGCAAAATGGGAGATATATCTACAGTGTCAGCTGAGGAACTTTACAGTGCTAAATTCATTCAAACACTTTCTGCTAATTTTGTTATCTTTCAATGAGCATTTGTACACAATTCTAAGACAAAGACCTGCTCAGTGGCCACACTCAGGCCTAACTCATGCAGACTGCAATCAACAACTAGTGGGGCCGTGCTCAACAAGGTGTCGCTTTTCAGTTACAAGGCATACACAGCTTGTGTGTAAATTACAGAAGCAAAACCCCTCTCATTTCATCAGAAGTCAACATCAGAATGTGTGGACCTACTGAGATGTGATGAGAAACTTGGGGAAGAATTATCTTCTCTGTCCCACACCTGCGCTTCTAAGAGAAGACCAATGTATTATCAGTTAGTTTATTTCCAACAAAGACACTTTTCTGTGTTTCCTACCGAGTTCAGTTTTGGGTTACTGTTGGCTTATTCTTTTAAGAGCCCTATACAGGGAAGAGACACCCAGCAGAAAGTCTACAGTTGGTTCTAGTAGTAATGCAAACAGGAATTATTTTTGTGCCAAAAGGAGGAGAAAATAATTGAAGCATGAGTCATCTGATCTTTTCCATTCTCCACATTACCTTTTTGAGTTGCTTCTCTTTTATTCCTTCCTGGTTTGACTCCCATTAAAAAAAAAAAAATCTGTAACAGCGCCTGCAAATTTAAACTTATAAATATGGTATTTTCCAGACTGCTGTAGTCTGGCTCTGTTTTGAAATAACCTTCACTAATCTGTGTTCTGCATTTGTGGGCCACACTGTTAAAAGACAGCAGTCGAACAGATTTCTCAAGCCACCTACTGGGAGAATTTTAAGAGAAAGCTTCTAACCTGAGCAGTTCTGAAACATGTTTTCAGTATAAAGCAAATTTAAAGTAATATTGTATTTCATACTGAAAAGGAACAACATATTTTTAGACATTTTGACTAATTCAGAAAGATAACTTGTCCCAGGGATTTCACTGGAGGTAATCTGTCAAAATCTTGAGAATCTAAGGATATAAAAAAGTCTGCCCCTAAATCGAGATAAGATTTTTGGCCTCATGTCAAATTGCTGACTTCTAATATTTTACTTTTTCATAAATACTTACTGCCAAATACCGGAGTTGACAGGTTCTCTGCTCTCGACACTACTGATGGCATTCCCGTTAGGGCAGAAATAATGGCATCAAAAAAGCTTGAATGAGGAGCTGCAACAACGACTGGGGCTTCCAGCAGACTTGCTATTTTCCCTTTCACTTTAACTTGGAAGCCCATTACGAAGAACAAGGTACGAGTTAGGCATGAGAGGGTTGTCTGGATCATCCTCCTTGTAAACAGAAACACAAAAACGTCATCCATCTAACAGTATTTCTTTTGTACTTTAAAAGAGAAGCCCATGAAAGATTTCCCAGTTCTCAGCAGCACTGGGGCCAGGCAGAGAGGAGCAATACTACTCCCTGGGAGGGTACAGGTCTGAAGGGGAAGAAGTAGGGAAGGTAACATCACCTTTCCACGTTGAAACCAGATTATAATTTTAAAGATAAGGCAATGTAAAGCACCTTACTCAACCTTCCTCCCAGGTAAACTATTTCTCTTGACATAACATAACTCTTGTTACAGCATAACACTATTGCAAGGGGAGGGTGGGCAATTAGCAGATTCCATCTCCTTTTTGTAAGATATCAGTTTTAACAAGTAAGATTAGTTGACAATGTTCCATTACAGGAACATGGTCCCTCCACAGGGGATGTGTTCCCTTCACGGGACTCTCCTTGATCTCTCAGCCTTGTCAGAGCGCAGGCCCTGTGTCGCAGCGACAGGGAACGTCAGCACGCGGAGGTCAGACGCTGGGTGACCGAAACCCAGAACCCACGGAGGCAGCTTCAAGGGCAACACAGCTAAGAGAAAGCTAATTTTCTCATAAATTATAGCATAGCAGGAATTACAAAGGCTACACAGAAACTCAGCTTATGTACTATTAACAAATACTTTTCTTAATGAGTTTCTTTTCTCAAATATTCCGATTGGGATTATTAAAGTAAGTCCTGGCTTACAGATAGTCTATAAAGATTTTTATAGATTTGTTTCAGCCTCAAGACAATTGAAAATCTACCTATTTAAAAAGCTCCACTGCTGTAAAATACACTTATCAAAAAGTTGCTTCACCTACATGGATAAAACTAAGACTTGACTGAGGACTTCTCTTTAATTAAAAGGAAAGGAGTAAGTGGGAAAGAAAAAAAAAAAAAAAGCACATAATTTCCACAAGTATTGGTCACTTTTTACCTTCTCCATCCTTTAAGCGGCACAGATCCTTTTGCAGGGTGACCGAAAGTTGCAATGGATGCCAACAGCCATGCTAGCAGTACAAGGGATGCAATGCATATGGCACGGGGGGGTAGCAAAATAATCCCCTGAAGAACAGTCTGGAAAAAAAGAGGGGAAGAATCTAAAGAAATGGTATCCACGGGAATGACACCGATATCTGTGTAGTTACATTATATAGACTTTGAAATACTAACTTTACTGCTATATGATTTAGCAAGGAAAGCACTCATGATTCCCATGTGCAAACCAGTCAGAGCGTTTCACTTTCAGTTTTGGGTTCTCATTTCACATAGAACTGGAACATCTGAGTACTGGACTGTTTGGCTTGGATGTTGTTAGACAGAGGGGTACATGAAGTTTGGCTTTAGTTTATGCTTAGCCTTGGTCTGCAGCACACAGCCAGCTCCCATGAGGCTGCCCAGCTGATAGTATCTTCCCTACAGAGCCTCTGTAACAAGCTGCCTCTCTAGAGGCCAAGTGGGATGGTTAGCATGACTAAAATGCATTCTTGCTCTTTCAAAATGACTAATGTTGTGTTGAGTCACACTGTTGCTGCAAGTGATCCTCACTACTGCCTCCTGGAGTAGTGCACACGCAACACAACTGCATCTCCCCCAGCTCGGACTTGAGCAAAATGGGGTTTTCAGTAAAACGGAACCTGCGGTTAAGGCAAAGGGTCAGACTACACAGTGCTGTTGAAGCTGCCGTAGCAGCTCTTGCCCCATTGCCTTTGAAAGTGGTTTGCTCACAGCCCATAGCAAACGTACAGCAGAACCCTTCTGATTATGAAGATCAGCTTGTTGCCTTCTCTTTGAAGCATCTTGGATATTACCCTCTGTGCTAGGACCTCTTTGCATTTTTCAGAATAAATTGAGAAAAGCTTGGTTTCCTTTCCTTGCCACAAGCAGGAAGCTGTTATTATCTTGCTTTAACTAGAAGCAAAAGAGACTATTGAGAGAGTTCTGCCATGGTTACAGACAGCCAAGCTAGGTAGCAAAACTGGTAGAAAACAGATCCAAGCTGACACTGCAGTTCACCACTTCTTCAGTTCTTCATAGGCATTTGTAAAAGCAGTGGAGGGAAGGAGAAACGCTAACATGCCCTGCTTGCAAATAATCCTCAAGTACCACCTTCAGCCCCACCTGAGGAATTTTGAGCTTCCATTTTTTTCATGCACAGCTCCAGGAAACATGTGAATTGGCACCAGGTTGTTAACAGGCAGCTGTGGTACTGGGCAGGGCAGGAAGAAACCCTCAATTATTATTTTACCGCAGTGAATGAGGTTAGAAACTATATCCCGGAGGTTGGCGTTTATGGTGCAACCCCGCGCTCTGTGGATGGTGCCAGCCCAGGCCTGGGGGGACAGCGGTGGGAGGCGCAGCCCCGTGTTCCTGGGACACCACTCAGTCCTCGGGCATCTCATCCAGATCAGCCACCGCACACCGGGGCCTGGCTCAGAGCACCCACCGGTGCTAGTCGTGGCAAATCTGAAAAAGGTAGCAAGTTAACCCAGCCAAGACTTCTTGCTTTCATCTCTAAATCAGATTTACCTTTTCTTTTCCACAGGTGTCCTCTTGTAATATGATACATAGTCTCAGTTCAACATTTCAGCTGCATTCAGTTATGCAGAACGGGCAGCATAAACATAAATTAGTGTTTTGACTTAAAATAACTTTTGCCTTTATGAAAAAAAGAATACTTATGCACTGACCTACAGTGAAAAACAAAGGATGCAATTGCAAAAGCAAAACAATCGCTTCCTCAAAACTTTAATAAATTAATTCATCTATCTTAGGCAGATGCGCGGGTGGTACTGATTTGCACGCTGTTGGCTTTCTAGGTCACTGTGTAATGAGGGAGAGTTGATTTCTGGTCCATCAGCTGTAGAGCAGGGAAAAGAGAAAGGCCAAGGCAGGCTAGAAAAGAAAAAGTATATATGACAAATATACAGAAGAAAATACAGGTTCAAAGTTTAGTAGCTACTAAATAGGATCAGAGCCGCTGTAGCTTCTGTATACAGTCATCACAAAGAACTACTCTGAGTCATGCGAAGAACCCTTTCCCACATTTGGAGTCACCTCTGGATGTTCGATTTAAGGTGTGTGCTGCAACTGCAGAGCCTGTCGCTGCTGCAGTCACACTCCACAGCTCACTGGCCCTTGAGCAATACAGGGGATCACGGTGGCACCAATGGCAGGCAAGGGGAAAAGCAGCTCTCTCAGAAACCCACAGAATCCAGGTTGAATTTTGTTCAGCTTCAGCTGTGGAGAAGTTACCCAGGAAGCAGCAGAAGAGCAGGCTGGGGACCAGAATGAAGCCCAGCTCCGACTGAACTCCTCTGACACCTGAAACTGGGGGCAGGTGGCTGGTCTCGCAAAGCAGCAGACACAGAGCAAGACCAGGTCTCCCATCAGCTTCCAGAGCATGTCCCTGCACTCTGCCAGACAGGCTGCTCACTTCCAGGCACAGGGCTGAAAATCATCTCACTTGTAGCATGCTGGTTGTGCCAGTACATAGTGCACCATTACGTAATTCCACTGAGCGTCTCTTCGCAATAAAGGAAAATCTAGTCATGACTTAACTAGTATTTGTACTTTGCAGTGCAGTTCAGATGTTTAAGAGGGCAAGTGAGCAATCAAGATGAACAGAACTAAAACTGAAAAATGAAAAAAAATCCCAACAATGAACTGCAAGCAGCTTCAGTCAGAGGATGGAAACCAGGAGTATCTGAGCAACTGTTTTAAACTCTTGTCTGGCACATGCAGATGTTTAGCATAGCACAACTGATCCTTGTTTTGCACATTCCAAAGAAAGACAAAAATCTCATTGGCTGTTAAACTGTTAGCAATATAAAGATGGGCAAAAGATTGTAAAATCTCTGCTGGTTTTCCGTCTGGCTACAGCCTATTTTTGTATTTGAAGCTGAATTAAATGCAGAGAACTAGCCTGTCTCATGTTCCAGCTCTGTTCATCAGGGGACAGCAGCCTTTACATTCAAGGAGTTCACCAATATATGAAAATCCAGCTTTGACCTCCCAGAGAGGGTTTTGAAATTTTATCTGTTTTTATCAGTGTTACTAAAGGAATAGTATAGAATAGGGGGAATACAACAAAACGATCTGTTAACATGCAAGAATGGAGATACGCTACACTTGATTTAAATGGAAAGAGAAGGGATGTTTTCCTTTTTTGAAGCTTATAGTAACACACTGTGGCAAGGCCCAGATTCCCAGCTGGTCTGATACGCAGAGCTGGGCAGGAGCGGAACAGCCATGCAGAGGATAAAGCAGACAGTGCGAAGTATCCTGGTTTCCATGACTGTGGGGGAAAAAGAACAGAAGGGAGCACCACACAGTACAAACAGGTTGCATCTCTTGTGTCTTTCTTGTTTAAAATTCTGTAACTGCTGCAATTTTGCCTCAGAGCTCATGAGCACCAGGCCCTGACCCTAGTGAGTGCTTTTCCTTCCAGGTGTGTTGTGGGGTTATGTATAGGGTGTATCTTGCTCTAAGACATACTGCGTTTTTCATTTCTTCCTCCTGAAGCAAAAAAGTAGGATATATTTGTCATAGATAAAATGGTAATTGTAGCTTAAAACTTCTGGTTTTGAAAGGAGTCTGTGCATCCTCTATTAAGGAAGAACAGCCAGCACAGAAAGCTGTCCATTTCTGGAACCTCACTAAGAAACTAGAACCTTTACCTTAGGGTTCATGCCTACAGCTACTGATTCATATGCACTTGAAATGTGTTTCAGGCTGCTAGTAAAACACAGGGGATAAAGGGATTTGACATGGTTTTCCAGGTTTCTCACATTTCCTCCACCCAACTACCTTCAGGGCCAACATTGTGTGTAACCTGAGGAAGAGCTATATGAAACATAAAATATTTAGCTGCATATTAGCCTCAGAAAGGTGTAACAATCAGCAGGAAATGCTGTAAGTTCACCTATGCAGTGATGTGCTTGTTGTCCTCACTGAGAAGTCAGTTCATAATGGGTTCATCAGCTCAATTTTTGAAGAGACTGTTTTTAAAAATCAAAGCCCAGAAACAGTGTTTGCTGTCTTAATTGGAAAAATACATTGGAAGTCCTGTGTGCACACAGCTCAGAAGCCCAATTCAGTTCACTCAGTGACACCAGTCAGGCACTGTGGACCCTTTGTTGTCCACACTGTAGTACGGAACCAAGAGATTAACTCCCCCTGCTCTGCCCCAGCCCAGGCTTAAAATAAGCCTAAAGTGAATTAAGTATCTGAAACAGGATTACTGTAAAAAGTTATTTTCTATTTTGGCTTATCAGATCAGAGAGAAGGTATCATCATCTTCACTATAGAGCTGAGGCGTGTGACACGATGGATAGATGGACATTATTTCATTCTTGTGATTCAAACGGTGCAAACTGGAGTAAACAGGACTCCTGTTTTTCTCTAGGAGTAATGTGTGATTTGATTGTGCAAATATTTTCAAAAGCTTGTTGCAAATCTTGTGTTAGAAGTTTACATTTGAAATTGACAGGCTTCTGTGTGTGTAGAGCACACGCAGTTCGTGGACTCTGAGGAGTGATGGCTTCAGGAATTTCATTTCAAAGAACTTTTTTTTTTTCATTTCAAAGAACGTTTTTTAGGCTGAACACCTTTTGCATCTTTGACCGTTTACACAACCTGTCAATTTTCTTCTCCCTGTCACTAGACAGGATCAGGAAGCAAGCTGTGCTGCACTTGGGAAGGAGCTGCAGATGTTTAACCGCGGGTCAGGTTTGCCGCTGTCCCACACGGGCTGTAGGCCCCACCAGCGCCCCTGCCAGGCCGGGCGCGGTTTCGGCGGGTTTCAGCCGTATTTATCCCCGCGCCGCATCCTCCCGCTGCAGGAGGGCTCTGTACAGCCCCCGCTGACCGCCACACCGCGCGGGTCACAACCCCTTGATTCAGAGCGGCCGAAGTGACGCTGGTTTAGACAAGCTGGCAGACACCCACGCAGCACAGCCGGCGTGCGCGCGGGTGACAGGTGGGTGACAGGTGGGTGACAGGTGATTGACAGCCGCCCCCGCCGCACCGATGCGCATCCCAGCACCGGGGCAGCCCCGGCGCCCCCTCACGCCCGCGCCGCCAGCCTTACCCGCAGCTTGTCGCCGGCGCTCAGAGGCCTCGGGTGGACGAAGGGGTTGGGGACGATAGGCGCGGTGAAGGAGCGCTGCCGGGGCAGTGGCAGCACCCGCTTCGCCATCCCGCCGCTGCTGCTCCCGCCGCGCAGCCACCCGGGGTGATTGCGCATGAGCTGCCGGGGGGGGCGGTGTGTCTCGGCCCTGCCCTGAGCCTGAGCCCGCCCTGCCCTGAGCCGGCCTTGCTCCGCCCTCGCAGCAGCGCCTGCGGGCATATGCGGCCGGTGCTGCTCGCGCCCGTTCGCGCGCGGCTGCGGGTCTCCTGAGGGGCCGGTGCTGAGGCGGCCGTTGCCGGGAGGGAGCTCGCTGTCCGCTGCCACGGCCCCGGGAGCCCTGCCCGCGGCCCCGGGAGCCCTGCCCGCGGCCCCCGGGAGCCCTGCCCGCGGCCCCCGGGAGCCCTGCCCGCGGCCCCCGGGAGCCCTGCCCGCGGCCCCCGGAAGCCCTGCCCGCGGCCCCCGGAGCCCTGCCCGCGGCCCCCGGGAGCCCTGCCCGCGGCCCCCGGGAGCCCTGCCCGCGGCCCCCGGGAGCCCTGCCCGCGGCCCCCGGAGCCCTGCCCGCCCCCTCCGCGCTGACCAGAGTCAGTACACCTCCTACAAACACTTCAACGCCGGTCGGTGAGGCGACCACCAAGATGATTAAGGGAGTGCGGCATCTCCCGTATGAGGAAGGGCTGAAGGAGCTGAGTCTCTTTAGCTTGAAGGAGACTGGGGGGCGACCTCATTAATATTTACATTTACATATATATATATGTAAAGGGTGAGTGTCAGGAGGATGGAGCCAGGCTCTTCTCGGTGACAACCAGTGATAAGACAAGTGGTAATGGGTATAAACTGGAACACAAGAGGTTCCATTTAAATTTGAGAAGAAACTTCATGGTGAGGGTGGCAGAGCCTGGCCCAGGCTGCCCAGGGGGTTGTGGAGTCTCCTTCTGTGCAGACATTCCAACCCGCCTGGACACCTTCCTGTGTAACCTCATCTGGGTGTTCCTGCTCCATGGGGGATTGCACTGGGTGAGCTTCCCAGGGCCCTTACAACCCCTGACATTCTGGGGTTCTGTGAAATGTAGATAAAAGCGTTTATTCATAAAAGCATAAACAGGCAATAAAGCTATAAATGCTTATAACAACATAGTTTCATTGAAGGACAAGCAATAGTTGGTGTGTTGATGTTAAGGCTTCAGCGGGAAGGCATTTTCTCCCTCAGCCGCAGGTTCAGTCTGTGAGCAGCTTGTGCCCCTGGAGCCTCAGGAGCCGGTGAGCAGGGGAGGCTCCGTCACAGCGCGCTGGGAGAGCTACTGAATGTTCTTCAGGTTCACATTCCTTACAACCCCCTCTTTCCTCCTCAGGATCTATAGAGAATTTCCCCTTTTAAGTCTTCTGGGAGCTGGAGACAGATCTTACCTTGAAAATCACTCTAATGTTTTTAACCAGGAGATAGTTGTGATTAACTAAACTGAGGTTTCTCTTCCTTCGGTGCACCCATGTGTGTTCTTAACTAGTTTGTAAACAAAAATTACTGGAGGCTATACAAGCTCTCTTCCTCCCCCTAGTGACTACTAACGTTTCAGAGAGAGATTTTTTCATCAGACCTTGTCTTGCATATTGATCTGTACATTAACACATGCACTACAAATATCAAACCAAGATAAATACGTGTAGCTCACTACTGGATCTGGGTTGAGACCAGACACAGCAGTAACCGCTGTGAGCCTGAGGCAGCGGAACCTCAGCTTTTTTCTGCTAAGCGTATTGTGACCGTTCCATTATAAGCTGCATTTGTCTGCTGTACCTGAGTAGGATATTTCTGCCAATGCGTTGGAGGCTTCTGCTTGCCTGTGTTTGTGCTGGTGTGCCGGCATCATAGGGACTTACAACTGTCACCGCTCCGTGTCTTCTCGCAGGCTGACGTACCTGCTTAGTCAATGACTTGTCTAATGCCAGGTAAAGAAATCAGGTGCGGGCTCCAGCAGGATTGTAGTAAATGCAGAAAAATCTCTTTAATGACACATCAGAAAGCTGAGTGTTTGTTGCTCCCAGCTTTCATTGCGGAGATCTGTAACACGAAGGAAAGATCAGGTGTGTGACTAAAGCTGGCTGGATGTCTTCGTGTATACGCAGAACCATGCACACCAGACTGGTAACTGCACTGTTCTCACTCGCAACTGGCCGCAATATAGCAGAGCATGTCATTCATGCAACAGACTGTTAATTCAAGTGCTAACTCCATTGCTTTTATTAAATGCTGGATTGACCTATTCAGTATGTTCCACTCTCCAGACAAGTTTTCATTGCAGAACGTCCCCAGCTGTCATGTCCCTCCAGAGGTGTGTGTGGGTAGATGACTCAGATTCATGGTCCCCTTAGAAAAGAGTATATGGGTTACTCAAGGACCATATACAAACAAATCCCAACACCTTTTATTTTGCAGCTTGGCCCAATTAGCAGATGATTCCACGGCTGCAGGAAGATTTACACTACTTAAGCCAAATTGGTGAACAGTTTAACAGCAAAAGGATTTTCACAAAGGAGTTTTGTGGCTGTAAGCCTTAGGTTATACTGCTCATAGAGGGAGAGCCAAAGAAATAGGGATATAGGAAAGGAAAAGAGAAGGAAAGAAAGAGAACGAAAGGTCAGCCCGCAGCCTTTGTCTGCGGCGCCTGGTCTGATGTTGGGATGTAAATCGCGATTCACCTTCTCCTGAGTGCCCCATTTACTGCTGCTGGACATGATGTCCATACAGGATTGTTTTGGGTCTGACAACGGCCCATCACTGCGGGATGAGCTGTTGTTGCCATAATGTCTGAGACATAATTCTGTTGAGTCTCTGGCACAGGAGGCAGATGGTGCTTGTCTGAAAAGCCCCCAGTTTCAGTCACTACAAGTGTTCATGGTTTGTTCAACCTGAACCTTCTCTCATCCTAAGGGGAACTGTCAACTGACAATCTTGGTGAGATGTGTTACTTGAAAAATCGTGTCATAGGTGAAATCAAGTGCTTCCTCTTATGAAATCTGCGTATATAAGCAAATTAAAGGTATCTGGACAAAACAAAACAAGATCCTTAAGAGACCCTCCTGTCTCAGTCATTCTGGCCGGGGTCTGAGTGGCTGGGACGTGAGGGTGGGCAGGATCAGGGCAGTGAGCAGCAGGGACGCACCACAGGTCACTCATCCTTTCTTCTCAGGGCAGCCCCACACTGTGATCATCTGCAGTGCTCAAAATCCTGTGATTTGACAGCACAAATTCTTCTATCATGGAATAGTTCCCACATCTGGTATCTTCTCAGCCAGGAACAAGATGGATTTAGGGAGGGGATTGCAGATGTAAAGCGTTACCCGCAGGGTGTGCAAAGAAGATGGCTCAGAGCCATGAACTGGTTGAAAACGGGAGTCCCCGGTCTGCAGTTGGTGTCGCTAAATGCTCGAGCCAACTTTCCTTTCCATAGTCAGGCCCACCTGGGAGCTGGCTGAATGCATGAACTGGCTTTAAAGAACACGTGAATTTATCTGAGTCTCCTCTGGATTTTTCTCCCCGATAGCTTTATGCTACCAGATTTGTTGCATTAATATGTTACTTACATATTTCCCTGAAGACCCACCTCTAAAGCCTCTTGTCATGTTACTTACCTGACACATCCAATGCCTATAAATCTCAGTAACAGTGTGCATCTTTGTACAGCACAAACATGCACGTGTGTGTATGCACATAAATGTATGTAATTTGGGTCGAATCTTTATTTGCTATATGTAGGTATGATAACACAACTTGCAGAAAAACACAACCTACCAATGAAAACAAGTTTCAGCTCTGGCCGTGGATGTTTTACCCAGACGAGTGTTGATTTTTCACCGTTACCACCGGCGTCCTTCAGAACTCACAACGGTATCGGGACTATATTTGGTTTTTCATAATATGTTTGTATACTTAATGTATAATACATTAATAAAGTGCACATTATACAGTAGTTTAAGAAACAGAATAATTTCAGTGAAGATTTCTGGAAGTAAATGAAGGTATAACTGATATATTTTATAGCTGCCCAATTTGTAGTTAATATGGTCAGAAACGTGTAATTACTGCAATCATGTTGTGTGTAGATGTGCGGTTGTATACCTTGCTGATACCTGCATCCTATTGTGGGTTTTTTCATAAGAATTGATATGGGAAAATGAAACCAGGTGGTGTTTCTTCCACTTCCCCTCCCATATTGTTGCCCGTTTGCTTTTTGGAAACTGTTTCTGATAATACAGCAAGTTCTTAGTTTGAATTCCCTGTAGATCGCTGAAATGAAACACACATACAGCTTCATTTCAGCAGGTTAATAAAAATGAACGAAAGATGTCAGGAGTCCTTGAGGGAAGTTTATCACAGGAACTACTTGTGAGACCATTTAAAACTATTTATTGTGTGCTAACTACACTTATTTTGTCCAATTAACAGCTAATTGCTCTCTTTCTTAAAGCTATCTTTCTGTGAAGTTATGGCTACTTACAGAAATAATCCAAAGCGACACTGATCCAGTGTCCTTGAGTCAAAAAACCCTCACAAGGTGTGTGTTGTACTAAGCATGACTACAAACATACAGGCATTTATTAATAAGGGTGACCTTCATATTTACTAATTTTTATGGGTGAATTACCCTCACAAAGTGACACGATGCATTAATTCTGTAATGCAGAATTGTTACTTTTAGTCCATTCCTCGCGTTCCCAGCAGAACTGTCTGTTCTGTGCTGTCCTTGCTGCGGGTCGGTTGCTGTGCTGTCTGGCTCAGGAGACTCACTGGGTGAAATGTCGCATGTCAATTTTATGGACGTTCTTTCTAGAAACTCTGTGGGGTTTTTATTAATGTGAGGGCCTAGAGGAATTAGAGTTGCACTGACGTATTGATAAAACACACTTGATTCCATAGCTGTATTTTTAGTTCATTCTTTTGTGAAGCTTTCTTATGAGCTGTTGGCATTTGAGCTGTGTGTCCTGTCTGATAGCAGATTTTGACCTGAGATGATGGTATAAGATTGGAATTTGCTTCAAATAAATGTATACATTTGCTTGTATCTGGCAGAGATGATTGTGTTCTATGAGTAACCTCCTGTCCTGATGTATGGAGTATGAACATTATGAGCTTGCTTTATTTCTCCAAGTTGTGTAAAGTGACAGTATGTACTGTGCAACAATTAAATCAGTGTCTCATTTCAGAATAGTGTGTAAACTACTGAACAAGACCTGTGAGCGTGTTCATTGTCTGCACAAGCTCTGACACTGTGTCGGTGCGGGATTTGCTGCTCTCATTGCCCACGCCTGCACTCTGTCTGATCATGGTAAGTTTCTCCATTGATTACACGATCATGGCCAAAGACCCTCCTGTTGGAGAATATCCAGGCTGTTTGGTCCGGTTCCCCAGCTGCTAAGCCCACACGACTTCTTTTTTTGGTCTCCGTAGGCTTTAGGTGAGTGTCTCTGGTCTGCCATTGCTGGTTTTGTGCTGATCTTCTTTCTGTCTCCGTTCACTGGAATTACATCCTCCATTCAGCCGCTGCAGGTCTGCACAGCCGGTCTTTTCAAGACAGCCGGTTTAAGCGTATTCTATTCAAAAGAAAGAAGTCTTTGAGCACTCTGAGTTTACAGCTCTGGTCCGAAAGGGCACAAGTTAATACAGGTGGATCAACGTTATGTAAAAAACAAAATGTGGCTACTGTCGTTTATCTGCTACAATTTCTGTAGCATTTTTAGACAATTTTAGAAGTAGACTCTTGTAAGGAATCCAGGATCTTGTGCTTACCTGCGTATTGCTCCTTCTGCACATTGTCTTCGATTAATGCTGACCTGAGGTATTTATCTGCAGTACAACACGGTGTAGATACTAACTCAGGTCTGGAAGCCATCTCAGGAGATGGATTAGCTCATTATTACATCAAAAATAGAAGGAATGCTACTTCCTTGTTTCTTGTGCTTATGTAATAAGGCACATATGTGGTAGTAACAGAGTTTGTGACCCCTGTACTTCATATGCATATAGCAGTGTAAAAATAAGTTATTAAAATTAAACTGGCTTTCAGGTTTTCTATTTTAATTACTTTTCCAACTTGACTCTTTGTGTGGAGCCCGACCCCACTCACTGTCCCGCGACGGGGGACTCCAGACAAGGGGACGCAGACGCGGGGGCGGCTGCACAGCGGAACTCAGCAGACTTGAGAACCGCTCAGCTGGGTGAGGATCAGACGCGTACAAAGCAACTTTGCTTTTTAAATGGCGAGGATGACGTGCTTTGGTTTGGAAGACATCAGATTTGGGATGTTAAGGAAGCTGTAACTACTTTGGTGTTTCCTTCTCCCCGCAGTCGCATTTCTGGTTCTGTCTGCAGAGTTGTGCTCCTCTCCCGCACCAGGTGCTGATTGTGGGGCTCAGCGTGAGGGGGGGCAGGGAGGGCGGGGGGTCCGTGGACTTGAATAAGTTTTGTTTGGGGTTTTTTAAACGCCTCTGTTGACACGTTGTATAAAAACTGATTGCTGCAGTGCTAGTGAATGAAGAGGAGGATGAGCAACAGACTGCAGAAACTGTTTGGGTTTTGGTTTATTGAAAAATTATTGTTTAACTCAAAAAGCAATAAGATCTTGCAGTGGTCTTCTAATACTTAGTGGTAGCTTTTTAATATACTGGTTTGGAACCTTGAGATTATATTTGATATTAAGTGGCTGTTCCATTGTGGAATAGTGCAGGAGTAAACTCTTGCATTTCGGCATTCCTGGCAGATCTGCAACTTGATAAAGACCTCAGGCTGTTTAGTTTAATCAGACTTTTGTACATCCCACCTTCACTGTTCAAAGCACCGGCTGCCAATGTGTTTTCTAGCGTTGTCAATTCTTTCTGAACAAAGACAGCAGAGGTAGCAGCTCTACTAGTATCATCTGTTTTACTTAAACATGGATATTTACAGGAACTTTAACCTGAAAGCTCAGAAAGCTGTGGTCGGTGGTATATCTTTGTAATGTTTATAAATTCTTATGCAGATATTCTTATGCCAACGAGCACGGAACGTTTGTGAGTGTGACCTGCTGTGCGGTTAGAAGGAAGAAAGATGTGTGAGCTGCAGCAGCAGGAAGGCTGCAGCCGTGTAAGCCCGGGGTGCAAACGGCACGAAACGGGCTGCAGCGGCGGAGCCCTCGGTCCCGGGCCGTCCCGGGCAGGCGCAGCCCGAGCGCTCCCGGCCCCGCTGCCGCTGACCCGCCGGGGCCGGGGCCGCGCTGCGGGCGGACAGCACCGCTCTGCGGCCGCCGGCGGCTTCGGGCCGGGGGGGGGGGCGGAGCCCGGTGGCGGGCGCGGACGGGATTGGCTCCTGCGCGGTATGGGCGGGGCCACGCTGCAGAAGCGCGCGGGCCAAGGAGCGTGCCACCGGTGCGGCGGCGGGAGCAGCGCGCGAGGAGCGGCGGGGCCGGCGGTGAGCGAGGGGCGGGCGGACAGCGGGGAGACTGGACGGGGCCGCCCCGGTCCCGGCTGAGGGGGGAGGCTGGAGGGGGAGGGACGGGCTGGGTTCGGCAGGAGGAAGGCGAGGGGCAGCCAGCCGCAAGAGCGCGGCCCCGGGCCGGGCAAGGGGCGAGGGGGAAACACGCGGGCGGCTGTGAGGGAAGGGAGCCCCGGGCTGAGCGCTGCGCGGGGCTCGGGCGGGGCCGTGGGGCGGAGGGGGGAGCCCGCGGTGCCGCAGGGCAGAGGGAGGAAAGCGAGCGGGAGGGGGCAGCGCCGGGTCGGGAGCGGCGCGGGGGGGGCCGGGGCCGCCGTGGGGGCGCCAGGGGGCGCCAGGGGCGGGGGGGGCCCTGCCGTGGGGAGGGGCCGGGAACGGGGGGAGCGGCGGAGAAGCCTGAGGGCGGGACGGCGCGGAAGGAGCTTTGGCGGGAAAGGCTGAGGTGCCTCAGGGAGGAGATGGCGTCGGGGAGGCTGCAGTGGGCAATGCTGAGGTAGCTCAGGACGGGATGGCACTCAGGTGTGGTTTCAAAGGGGAATGCTGAGGTACCTTGAGGAATGGACGCTGGGCTGGGAACTATGAACACATCAGACTGGTTCAGAGAGTGTTCATGACAGAAATTTCTGCAGTGAAGTATTCCAGCAAAGAGAGGGAGAAGAGCCAAACTTAGATCAGGCCTCCTAGGATGCCTGCAGGTTTGGGGACAGGGATGATGAGGTTGTTAATCTGGTCCTAACGTTTTCTTTCTCTCCCTCTCTTGCAGCACCTGACTGAATGGAGGAGCAAGTGGACGGGAAGTTCCTGCGCCACACACAGATCACATTTATTACTCTTGGCTTTAGAGATGTGGAGAACCAAACCATTCGCATGGTGCCTTGAAGCAGCCTGTGCTCATGCGCTTCTCCCAGGGAGAAGGCGGAATGGCAGTGACTGGCCACGTTGAGCCACAGGGTGCACACTCTGCAGCTGTCAAGCCCAGCTCTGCGTCAGCTCACACCTGCGATTTTGCACTGCACACGCAAATTTGAGTTGTCGCTGGTTGTTGCAGCGTTTGGCTTTGGTGAGGACAGCGTGTGTTTGTCAGCAGTTGGTGTAGGTGGAATCTTCAGGAGAAAGCGATATTTCCGTGCCAGAACTGGTTGGTGTTTGCATGGTATTGTGGCGGTTGTTCCCGCAGGCAGTCAGTGCTGGAGTGTTATTGCAGAAAAGGGGATTTTGGAGGCTTGTCTGTGAGATGCACGAGAGGCAGCCGTTGAAAGCGAAAGGCTGAGATTTGGAGGGTTTGTGGGTGGGTTTTGGGCGGTTGTCAGCTGAAGAGTTGGCTGTTTGCAGGTGAGGTGTAGGGCAGAGGGTGAAGCTGACTTTGCCTGGGCGGCGCAACTGGCTGGGTGTGCAGAGCTGAGGAGAGCGGGCTGCTGCGGGTGACCCTAAAGCTGGAGAATCGGCCGGCAGCTCCAGAGGCTCCCGCTGCCGGGCAGGGCCGTGCAGGGCAGTGCCCTGGGGCACAGCGACGTGACCTCCGCAAGGACCAAAGAGCAGGTGAGGGCCGTGGGCATTTGTACTGAGCTGTGACATCTCTGACCCGTGACATTGGGGTCCAGCAAGGACCAAAGAGCAGGTGAGGACCGTGGGCATTTGTACTGAGCTGTGACATCTCTGACCCGTGACATTGGGGTCCAGCAAGGACCAAAGAGCAGGTGAGGACCGTGGGCATTTGTACTGAGCTGTGACATCTCTGACCCGTGACACTGGGGTCCAGCAAGGACCAAAGAGCCGGTGAGGACCGTGGGCGTTTGTACTGAGCTGTGACATCTCTGACCCGTGACATTGGGGTCCAGCAAGTACCAAAGAGCCGGTGAGGACCGTGGGCGTTTGTACTGAGCTGTGACATCTCTAACCCGTGACACTGGGGTCCAGCAAGTACCAAAGAGCAGGTGAGGACCGTGGGCGTTTGTACTGAGCTGTGACATCTCTAACCGGTGACATTGGGGTCCAGCAAGGACCAAAGAGCAGGTGAGGACCGTGGGCGTTTGTACTGAGCTGTGACATCTCTAACCGGTGACATTGGGGTCCAGCAAGGACCAAAGAGCAGGTGAGGACCGTGGGCGTTTGTACTGAGCTGTGACATCTCTAACCCGTGACACTGGGGTCCAGCAAGGACCAAAGAGCAGGTGAGGACCGTGGGCGTTTGTACTGAGCTGTGACATCTCTAACCGGTGACATTGGGGTCCAGCAAGGACCAAAGAGCAGGTGAGGACCGTGGGCATTTGTACTGAGCTGTGACATCTCTAACCCGTGACACTGGGGTCCAGCAAGGACCAAAGAGCAGGTGAGGACCGTGGGCGTTTGTACTGAGCTGTGACATCTCTAACCGGTGACATTGGGGTCCAGCAAGGACCAAAGAGCAGGTGAGGACCGTGGGCGTTTGTACTGAGCTGTGACATCTCTAAGGCGTGTGCGAGGGGCTGGGGCCAAGGCAAGGTGGGCGCGCTGTGGGGTGTGGGGAGGTGTCAGCCCCCAGACTTGTCCCCTGTCTGACTGTAGTGCCCGTGGGCTGCTGTAGCTCAGTCCTTCGTGTGTTTCTCTTCAGGTGGAGCAGCGTGCGAAGGAAAAAGGAAGCAGAGAAGATGGTGAGCCTGCGAGGAAGAGTGTAGCGAGTCGGGCGTGGACTCACGGTGAGGTGCCGTGAGAGACATTAATTACAAACTCAGGTTTGCGTTTATACTCGCTATGAAGCTCGCTCAAGCATTTGCTGATTAGCTAGGTTAGACATTACATAAGCGATGTATTTTGTGTTCCCACCAAAGTTGCTGCCAGTAACACATCTTTTGTCTATCATAATCTGTCCCTGCTGCTGTAGCTCAGTCCTCCGTGTGTTTCTCTTAGGGGAGCAGCGTGCAAAGGAAAAGCAAGGAAGGAGGTGAACCTGTGAGGCAGAGTGATGGATACAGAGGGTTGGAGCGCACCTGCCGGTCAGGAGGGATCAGGGAAGAAGACACCGGTGGTGGAACCGCAGGTCAGGAGAGCTCAAGGAGGGAGAAAGGTGACTGTGGCCATATGGGTTTTTCTAGCTCACACACCAATGAAAACAGTTTGGATAATAAAAGAAATGTATGCAAAACCCATAAGTAAAGGCAGAGAATGTTTATATGCGATGTATGGGATAGACCTGAAGGTGTATTTATTCCTACGACAAAGGAGAATTCGCAATGGTAATTAACTGAGGATGTGAATTTCCAGATTGCATTGGCAACATACACAGGGAACATATCAGTTTATTACCCTCAACATAAAGTGTGGGCTGAAACTGGTAATTTACCGTTGTGCAGCAAACGCTGCTGTCAGCAACGACCAGTAAGCGACAAGACTGTAATTACTGATGGCTCTGGTCGCTCACGTGAGTTGTAATGACGTGGCTGAACTCAGATACCCAGTGCTGCAAACACAAGGTAGAGAAAGAGACCAAGGGTCCAACAAGTTCTGGAGCTGACAGCTGTTGGGATCGCTGTGAGGTGTTCTGCAACAAACCTTGGAATGTTGGAACTGGCTCGTATTATGCAGCTGGCGTACTTAACCACCTGGAAGCTTCTTTTCTTAAGGAAGAGGATAATCCTCTTTCGATGGCTGAATTGAGAATGCTATGGTTTCTAATAAATCACAGACATCATGGTTTTTATGCAACGCACACCCGCTCTCGCACGGCCCTTCCAGGACCTCTTGCGGAAGGCAATAGGAGGGCCGATGCACCAGCTGTGCTGCTCACTGTGCCTGAAGCCTTGGAGCAAGCTAAATGATCACATGAATCCTTTCACCAGAGTGCAAAGGCGTTAAAACGACAATTTCAAATGACAGTGGATCAGGCCAGGAGCGTTCTTATGTCCTGCCCTGATTGCCAGCAGTCGGCACCCGTGCCGTGCACAGAGGGTGTGAATGCAGGAGGGATTGCTGCCAGTGAAGTACGGCCAGCTGGGGTAACGCGTTGTTCTGAATGGGGTAAATACGTACGTGTTTCTGTACGCGCTCATTCCGGATTTCTCGTTGCTGCTGCACGCTGGTGAAAGAGCACGAGACGTCTGTGACGTTGGTTGACATGTTCACTGTTTGAGGAGTTCCACGATATGTAAAACCAGAGGAAAGCAGAACGCACCCTGGATTAGAGGAGCGATCCCCGAGTGCCCAGCGCGCTGTAATAGAAGTGCCTGCTGTTTAACACTTTCAAAACAGTGATAGCGAGTCTGTTTGCCGACTTTCCGGTATCATGTTCTGGTGACGAGGATGGGATGATCTGCCTGACCTGCCGTGGTCCCCAGGGTCTCTGGGACCTTGTGCCGGCACCGGGGAGTTCCCAGAAGGGACCACGGATCCTGGGACCAGCTCGGACGCGGGTGAAACCCCATCAGTGAGATGAGGCGCTTTCACTGTCTGGTTGGGCTGGCACGCTGCCTGCGCGAGACGTGGGCGACACGGCGCGTGGGGTCTGCGCGTTCGCGTCTGCGCGTTTGGGTAAACCGGGGAACTTCAAAAGAAATAAAAAATTAAAGAGGAAAATGAGAAAACTATAAATAAAAGAAAACACGAGGGAACAGTAATTTGGTAAAGGTACCTGTAGTGATTTTGCTGTTTTTGCCTTAGCGATTGTAGGATTGTGTCTTCAGTGAAATGTTGTTGTTGTTACTTGTGTCTTGGGTGATTTTATACTCCAGTACTTACAGTTCTCCAATTGTCTGTTACTGTGATTGTGAAACAGGTGGTGGTACAATCGACAGGAGGGATTTGGAAGAAATTCCCCCCGGTTGTATTTTGTGACACTGGAAAAGGATCGTTTGACTCGCTGGGGAACAGCAACCAGGGGAATCTGATTGAATATTGTAATTAATGGTGGCCACTGTAAATAATGTTAACATGCTGCACAGGTCTAGGTGGGTATACTTTGAGATGTGTAGTATAGTACCGCACTACATGTAATATATAATAAGATGTATATTTTAAATCACATATTGCTTATTACATAATGTGTATTACACAATACATAATGTTACATATGCATTGTATTTATCCCCATCAGATCCATTTGTTTTGAAAAAGGATAATCAGAAGTTGAAACCAGTAAAAGGTTTGTTGAAGAGCAGCTATTGGTGTAGAGTACACAGAGCACACGGGATCAGAACTGTCCCTCGGTCGGTCCAGGGTGGCATCCTGATGTCCTTACATCGGGGACAGGCTGCATTGGTATGGACAGTGCATTTTATATAGGATTAGACGCGCTGTGCCTAAAGCTGTAAATACGCCAAAACCTTCTGAGATTAAACAGGATCGTGAGGAGTCTCCCACTGAGTTTTTACAGCGTCTTAAACCGACAGCTCAGAAATATATTAATATAGGTCCTGACTTGGAGAACAGAGAAATAGAATTCTTAGTTGACTGGGTGCTCATTATTCAGTGTTAAACACTATGCAGGGAATATTAAGTAGCGATTCTGTAGCAGTTATGGGTGCCACAAAAACTGCAAAACACGGCCCTTTAACCCGCTGCTTAGAATGTTTGTATGTGGAGCGTGGTACTTATTGATTGTGTGCCGTGTGTCTTCTCTTGTGCACAACGAATGGTTGACAGAAGCTTTAGTGGTGCAGTGGCTGTGCAGTTACACGCTGCTATGGCTGCAATTGTTAAACAAAGAAGGGGAGATGTGGCCGGGTTGTGACATCAGTTGTGAGAAACTGCAAGAGTCACAGCGTGAGAACAAGCGCTGGTGGAACAACACAAGCAGCAAGGACTGTGTGGGACATGAACTGTCAGGGACAGAGGGACTGATACGGGATCGGTACATCAGGGACAGGGACTGATACGGGATCGGTACATCAGGGACAGGGATTGATACGGGATCGGTACATCAGGGACAGAGGGATTGATACGGGATTGGGACATCAGGGACAGGGATTGATACGGGATTGGTACATCAGGGACAGGGGGATTGATACGGGATTGGTACATCGGGAACAGAGGGATTGATACGGGATCGGTACATCAGGGACAGAGGGATTGATACGGGATCGGTACATCGGGAACAGAGGGATTGATACGGGATTGGTACATCAGGGACAGGGATTGATATGGGATCGGTACATCAGGGACAGAGGGATTGATACGGGATTGGTACATCGGGAACAGAGGGATTGATACGGGATTGGTACATCAGGGACAAAGGGATTGATAAACAGGGACAGGGGTTGATACGGGATTGGTACATGAGGGACAGAGGTTCGTGATGTTTCAAATGCAAACCTGAGTTTGTATTAAATGTCTCTTCGCATCTCAAAGAGTGTCTGTGCCTCACTTGCTACACCCCTTTATCTGTTTCCCAAATTGCGATTTAAACTGTATTTACCATTGTAAAAATAAAGCTTTCCCCCCTTAATTTTTGTCACATATTGTAATTAGAATTAATAGAGATATTGAAGCCCGTCCTAGCTGAACTGGAGAAAAGACAGCAGCCATGTGTATTTTTAAATAAAGAGTAAATCAAGTCTGCTAGCTCGTTATCTTTAAGCGTTTTACTGTGGTCAGGTCCCTCCCCAGGTTTTGTGTCTGTCGTGTCAAGGTCTGACACCCACGGCCACAGGGATGAACCACCACGGGCACAGCACCAGGAACCCGCCTGTGCTGTGCTGTGCGGTCCGTTTCCCAGGGAGCCCGCGGGGTGTCCCCACAGCCGCAGACACAGGTGACCCGGCTGGGTGGTGCCCGCAGAGCACAGTTTGTGTGACCCGACCCGCTGGGCTGCCTGGGAAAGCCGGGGACAAAGGGCCGGGCCGGGGCAGCGGGAGGTTGGTTCCAGCTCACGGAGCAGCTCGCAGCGGCTGCGGAAACAGCCCCGAGCCGGGACGTGCCCCCGGCCGTGTGCTCCCGCCCCACCGCGCGGGTGTCCTGGCTCTGGGCATCGTGGCGCAGGATCGTTTGAGAACCGTTCCTGACCGTGGGTGAGGGCTGGGACTGCCCCTGTCACTGCCCAGAGCCGAGTTGTTGCTGCAGACAAGACACGGGCACAGGCACAGGCAATATATTTTACTAGACCAGAAGACATCTTGAGGAAAAACAAAACTTTATAAATGTCGGGGTTTTATCTGTTATCAGTGTGTCTGCCGTGTGCGCGGCTCCGGGAAAGCGCGTTCAGGGAGCTCCGGCTGCCCCCGGGCCAAGAAAAGGCCCGCGCTGCGGGGCCCGGGGGGCGCTGCGTGACCGCGCCCGGTGCTGCCGCCTGGTGGCCACAGCCCGGTACTGCAGCTGGGGAGCGGCGCGCTGTGCCCGTGCCGGGGGACGAGGGGGCGCTGCCGCTGCGGGCGGGGTCGTGCCGGTCAGAAAGGGGCGGAGGCGGACGGACGAACCGCCGCGAGACAAAGAGGCCCCGGCTCTCCCGGGGCAGCCCCGCTGCGAAAAGAACGGGCGAGGCGGCAACAGGAGGCGGCGGCGTCTCCTCGGCCCCGAGCACAAGGGAGAGAAACCTGCCGGACGGAGCTCCTTCGGGCTCTGTCTGTTCACAATGAATTTATGGGTAGGTGACCAGCCGCCCCCCTTTTCCGCGTGAAGCAGAGGAGCGCGGTTCGTTGTCGCCTTTTAAACGCGGCGGCGGCGGCGGCGGCAAGCCGAGCGGCCGGAGGGCGCGGGGTGCGGGGGGGGGTCCCGGCAGGGCGGCGAGCCGGCGGGTGAGGATGCAGAGCGGGCCAATCAGATGGCGCGGGAGGGCTGGAGGGCTGGAGGAGCGGAGCGCTGGTTGGCTGCATAGGCACGTCAGTTGCCTTTCTGTCTGCCAATCAGATTGCCGGGGGGGCGGGCGTCGAGGGCTGGGTACTGCGCATGCCCCAAAGAGCGAGCGCTGATAGGCGGAGAGATGCTGATTGGCGTGCCGACAGCAGCCAATGATGTTGCTGAAGGGGCGGGCGTTGCGGCGTCCCTACTGCACATGCCCCAGCCGCGATCGCTGATAGGCGGCGAGAGAGGTGATTGACGTGTCCCGGGGAGCCAACCGGGATGCGGCAAGGGGCGGGAGCTGTGGTCTCCCTACTGCGCATGCCCCAATCGCGAGCTCTGATAGGCGGCGAGAGAGGTGATTGACGTGTCCCGGGGAGCCAACCGGGATGCGGCAAGGGGCGGGAGCTGCGGTCTCCCTACTGCGCATGCCCCAGCCGCGATCGCTGATAGGCGGCGAGAGGGCTGATTGACGTGTCCCGGGGAGCCAACCGGGATGCGGCAAGGGGCGGGAGCTGCGGTCTCCCTACTGCGCATGCCCCAGCCGCGATCGCTGATAGGCGGCGAGAGGGCTGATTGACGTGTCCCGGGGAGCCAACCGGGATGCGGCAAGGGGCGGGTGCTGCGGTCTCCCTACTGCGCATGCCCAAACCGCTAGCGCTGATAGGTCCGCGGTGTCTCGGTGCCGCACCGTGGGGGGAGACCGGGAGCGAACGGGAACGGGGGTCGGGGCGGCTGCGGAGCGCTCGCTGCGGCCGGCGCCCGGGCATCGGGAGGCGGGCGGCTCAGGGCCGCCCTTCGTGAGGTTTCCCGGAGGCGGCAGAAGGGCGGAGGGGAAGGAGGGGACAGCCGGGGACCTCCCGCCGCGCGCGTGTCCGGGGCGCGGCGGCTGTCGGTGCCCGCGGAGCCCGGCGGGACGGCGGGGGAGCGCGAGGGGAACGGAGCGGCGAAAGAGGCGGCAGGTGAGTGCGGCAGCGGCGAGGGTGACCGTGCCGTTGGAACGGGGGGAGCGGGAGGGGCCGGCGCGACGCGGCGCGGAGGCGTTCGGTTCCGGTTTCCCCCCCCCCCCCCCGCCCCCCCCCCGCCCTTACGGCCGCGCTGGCGAAGCTGCTGGGAGGCGTGCGGTCCGGAGCCGCGTCTCCCTCCGGCGCAGCGCCCGTGCCCGGTGCGGCAGCCCCTCCGGGAGCGGCGCAGCCCCCGTCGGTCGCGGGGACGGTTACAAGCAGAGCTAAGGCGCGGTTGCGGGCGGGCTGGGTGGCGTGGCGAGCGGGGCGCCGCTTCGGCGGGAGCTCGGGGCGAGCCCCGGCGGGTTCCGTGTCCTGCGGGCGCGGCTTTCGCGCCGCGGCTCTCTCTGTGCGCTTTTTTGTTTGGTCGCGTTTGTTTTTTGGGTTTTTTTTGGCGGGATTCCCGCGAAACGCGGCACGAGCGCTCGCCCGGGGCTGCCGCGGCGGGTCTCAGTGGCGCCGTCCTGTGGGCAAAGCGCGGTACTGCACCCGGCCGCCCCAACGCGGTGCCGCGGCGCGCCTCGGTGCTGCCGCCCTGTGGCGAAACTCGGGTACTGCAGCGCACGGCAAGGGGGGGGGGCAGAGACGCCGATCGAGCCGCGGGGGTTCGCGGTCGGGTCTGTGCGTGCCGGTGTCCGTCCCCCCCGACGGGGGTCAGGTCCCCATTGGTGTGCAAACGACATCCCTCCCTCGGGGCCTCCTTAAACGTTTAATGACGTAAATATTGCTCCTGCTAACGTTGTCGGCGCGGCTTCTTTCCTCAGGGGATCCGTCCGGCAGTCGGTGGCCCGCGGTTGCTCGGCAACAGCAGAAGCGGATTGAAGGGACCGGCCGCTGGAGGATGCCGAAGCCTCCCGGGTCAGCGGTGGGAGCAGCTTTGCGTGAAGCGAGGGGTACGTGAAGCCGGGCGTGCGGTGCCGACCGCCCAGCAGGTAAGGGAAGCTAAAGCTTTACCTCCAGGGACTTCTGCCCAGAAAGCTGAAGCAATTGCTCTCGCGTGAGCTGTAGAGTTACGCAAAGAGAAGAAGATTAGTAGCTGCACTGCAGGTTTCTTGAAGGGTGCGGGCCCTTGAAGCCGTTTGAAAAGAATAAAGTGTATTAACGGCACAAGGGAGGCAGATTAAACGTGATGCTCCGGTTGCTGGAAGCTGTGCTGTTGCTAGGAGAGTTGCCGTCACGCGTTGCAACGGGCCTCAGAAGGGAAACGCTGCTCAGGAAACTGGCCATAAATTGGCAGGCGCCGCTGTAAAACCAGCCACCGAGAGGACCGAGACCGGTACGGAAGCCGCGTCTCTGAGCCCAGGTGGCCGTGTCCTCCAGCCAACGTCAGGGAACTGTAACAAAGAGGATAAGCAATTAATAGGAGATTAATAGCCCGATCAGAATTAGGGTCCAAAGGAGCCGTCACCGGCGACGGGAGAGCAGCGGCGCCTCGCGGCGCGAGGAGCTGACGCGCTCTGTCGAGATCGGACGAACAGGTAAGAGCGAATTTAGAAGCCCTGTGCGAGCGAGGCAATGGGAAACGTGCCTAGAAAACCGTCTTGATAGTGCACACGGGGTACAGACAAGAGCAGCCGGACGAGGGAAACGTACCAGGACGACGCTGGCAAAGGGAGTTCTCCGAGCTGCCTGGAAAAGGGGGGTGTCAATACCGGCCGGCACGAACGGCTCCCTTCTCGGGTCGGCCGGAAGCGTTGCCGTGCCGGGGGGCGGCTGCCGGCCTGCGGGCCGGGGCTGCGGCTGTTTGGGGCGCTGCCCCCGCTTTGTTTTCCTCGGGGAGCCCCCCCACGTTCGGGGGCTTGTGGGACGTGCACGTGCGAATGACACGGTGTTCCCAGCTGCTCTGTTCTCTGCCTTGTTTTTTCAGGTGCCTGTCCCTGTTTTCTCTTCCCGCTTTTGAAGCGAAGCTGCCGAGTTAGCGTACGCTGCGGTGAAGTTCTACAAGATGCAGCCCTCAGGAACCGGTTGCTGTGGGGTTGCTCGTGCGGCCAGCTTTTGGTGTCGGTTGTTCCGGCGCTCCGTCGCGGTGTAGAGCCGGCCCCGTACGTAGCGGTGAGGCGTACCGCAGTTCGGTTTGATTCTCGGATAGGCCTCGGCTCTGACTGTGCACTCGAACGCCAAAACCTACAGCGGAAGCTGCGGTGGCTTTAGCGTGCAAGGGGCGCGAGCGCCGTGAAGCCGCCCGTGTGGCCGAGCGTCCCGATCGCGGCGCTGAGCGTTAGGCGGACTTGAGCCGCGTGCCGGAATTGTTTTGTTTTGGAGAGGGCGGGATAAACCTGGAGCACAACTTGTGAGGGCGGTACGTCGTGGGCAGGTTTTAGTATTGCCTGTGGAGTGCCGCTAGAAGCGTTCGTAGTTCTTGCTTGTCTCTGTTACAAGATGAGCCGTGTCGTCCTGCGTGACGCGTAACGGGAGGACGGCGCGGTAGCGGTGCTCTGCACAAGAGCCCGTTGGGGGGTATTTTAGCTGGCGGGAAAGGGATTGGGGAACCACCTGGTGGGAATGCGAGGAGAGCAGCCCTGGCGGAATCTGAGGAGCCGAGGCCGTTGTATAAATTGGACAAGGAAGGAAAGGCTGCGGGCACAGCGTGGTGCTGCACCCGGCCGCCCCAACGCGGAACTCTAATGTGGAATTCCTGTGTTTCAGAGGGGGAGCTGTGACCGCCCCGTGCTCAGCAGACCCCCCAGCCCGGGTGGGGGGAGCAGCGCCGGAGCGGGAGACGCGGCTCCGTCCTCCGTCCCCAGCGTGCCGGGGGGCGGCTGCCGGCCTGTGGGACGTGGCTGCGGCTGTTCGGGGCGCTGCCCCCCCATGTTTGGGCGCTCTGGTATGTACATAGGTAAATGGCGTTTTAAAGTAACGTGCTGCCCGCTGGGGCTGTTTTCCTTTTCTACCTTTTTTTTTTTGAGTGAATAAATGGGGGGACTCGGGGGGTGACGATGACGTTACTGGAGGAGCAGGCCAGTGAGAGATGGGGGCATTCAGCCCCAAAACGCCTGAACAGTCATGGGTGGGGTGTTTAGTGGTACTGTGGGGAGGAGAAATTTCTCCCTGTCCGTTGCAGAGAAAACAGAACAATCCCACATCAAAGCTGTCCTAGAGAAGTACTTGCTGTTTGTCATTGCGGTTCTAGAGCAGCCCGATGTGCTGTTAAAGGTTGTGGTGGTGCGGGTCAGGGATCCCCAGGCTGTGCCGAGACCGCAGGACGGCTGCTGGTGGAACAAAGTCAAGGACAGCTTCTCAGAGTAAGAACCTCTCTATTTGTTCTCCTCGGGACACATCCCTTTGCCTCTGGACCCCTCACAAGCTCACTCGCCACCTTGTTCCCTCAGAAACCCGTTTCCTCCCAGTTCCTCTGCGATTACCCTGCCTGCCTTTGGGTCCCTGCAGGCTCGTTGGTGGCATCACGGTGCCTGTTTGACCTTTTGCCCCGTTAAATTCCACTCTTTTCTCTCTTCCCCTCAAAACTTCCCCGGTTGCTCTTGTCACATCCCAGAGGCCTCATTTTCCCCTCTTGTCTCCTCTCAGGACCCCCCATCTGTTGGCCCCTGTCGAGGGTTTAGATTGCGGGGTGACAGTAAAACCCTGGCAGATGTATTGTTAACCCCGTCTCCCCCCCACTTCCCCCTTTTGCCCCTCCCTCTCCCCCCTTCCCACTCAGGACAGGCGATCCGGAGGGAAAGAAGGACAGAGAGAAGAGAGTTGGAAAAACTGGCAATGTTTTACTAATGCTATATTAAGAGTAGAGAAAATAATACAAAACCAATCCTGAAAGTCTCAGCAACTGCAGAGCCGGCACCTGAAGTCCTGGACTGGACTCTGCAGCCAACCGGAGCTGGATTCAGTCTCTCAGCAGGCCTCAGTTTGCAGGGACGACTAGCAAGGTCCTCTCCTAATGTCACCATAAGCAGAAGGGACGAAAAGGGGCAAAGAGGACAAGATCCTCATGATCTGCCACTTCTATATGAAGTATTCATGTGAAGGGGATGTTATACACGGTTGGTCAGTTTGTTGGTCACCTGTTTCTTGTTGCTCCTCTTGCAAGATGTGAATCTGTCCTTATCAACAAGTAAGCATTCCATTGCAATGTTTATCAAAACATGTATGTGTCTGGTTCTCCAGGAAAAGGCAGCTAATATGAAGCTTTAGCTGACAGGCAAATTCATGCTGTCTGCCTATCAGATTGCCGGAGGGGCGGGCGTCGAGGGCTGGGTACTGCGTGCCGCCCGCAGCCAATGATGGTGCGGAAGAGGCGGGCGTTGCGGTGTCCCTACTGCGCATGCCCCAGTCGCGAGCGCTGATAGGCGGAGAGGGAGATGATTGACGTGTCCCGGGGAGCGAACCGGGATGCAGCAAGGGGCGGGTGCTGCAGTCTCCCTAGTGCGCATGCCCAAACCGCGAGCGCTGATAGGTCCGCGGTGTCTCGGGGCCGGGGCCGGGGGGGGAGACCGGGAGCGAACGGGAACGGGGGTCGGGGCGGCTGCGGAGCGCTCGCTGCGGCCGGCGCCCGGGCATCGGGAGGCGGGCGGCTCAGGGCCGCCCTTCGTGAGGTTTCCCGGAGGCGGCAGAAGGGCGGAGGGGAAGGAGGGGACAGCCGGGGACCTCCCGCCGCGCGCGTGTCCGGGGCGCGGCGGCTGTCGGTGCCCGCGGAGCCCGGCGGGACGGCGGGGGAGCGCGAGGGGCACGGAGCGGCGAAAGAGGCGGCAGGTGAGTGCGGCAGCGGCGAAGGTGACCGTGCCGTTGGAACGGGGGGAGCGGGAGGGGGCGGCGCGGCGCGGAGGCGTTCGGTTCCGGTTCCCCCCCCCGCCCCCCCCGTCCTTACGGCCGCTCTGGCGAAGCTGCTGGGAGGCGTGCGGTCCGGAGCCGCGTCTCCCTCCGGCGCAGCGCCCGTGCCCGGTGCGGCAGCCCCTCCGGGAGCGGCGCAGCCCCCGTCGGTCGCGGGGACGGTTACAAGCAGAGCTAAGGCGCGGTTGCGGGCGGGCTGGGTGGCGTGGCGAGCGGGGCGCCGCTCCGGCGGGAGCTCGGGGCGAGCCCCGGCGGGTTCCGTGTCCTGCGGGCGCGGCTTTCGCGCCGCGGCTCTCTCTGTGCGCTTTTTTGTTTGGTCGCGTTTGTTTTTTGGGGTTTTTTTGGCGGGATTCCCGCGAAACGCGGCACGAGCGCTCGCCCGGGGCTGCCGCGGCGGGTCTCAGTGGCGCCGTCCTGTGGGCAAAGCGCGGTACTGCACCCGGCCGCCCCAACGCGGTGCCGCGGCGCGCCTCGGTGCTGCCGCCCTGTGGCGAAACTCGGGTACTGCAGCGCACGGCAAGGTGGGGGGGCAGAGACGCCGATCGAGCCGCGGGGGTTCGCGGTCGGGTCTGTGTGTGCCGGTGTCCGTCCCCCCCCGACGGGGGTCAGGTCCCCATTGGTGTGCAAACGACATCCCTCCCTCGGGGCCTCCTTAAACGTTTAATGACGTAAATATTGCTCCTGCTAACGTTGTCGGCGCGGCTTCTTTCCTCAGTGGATCCGTCTGGCAGTCGGTGGCCCACGGTTGCTCGGCAACAGCAGAAGCGGATTGAAGGGACCGGCCGCTGGAGGATGCCGAAGCCTCCCGGGTCAGCGGTGGGAGCAGCTTTGCGTGAAGCGAGGGGTACGTGAAGCCGGGCGTGCGGTGCCGACCGCCCAGCAGGTAAGGGAAGCTAAAGCTTTACCTCCAGGGACTTCTGCCCAGAAAGCTGAAGCAATTGCTCTCGCGTGAGCTGTAGAGTTACGCAAAGAGAAGAAGATTAGTAGCTGCACTGATTCTAAGCAGGTTTCTTGAAGGGTGCGGGCCCTTGAAGCCGTTTGAAAAGAATAAAGTGTATTAACGGCACAAGGGAGGCAGATTAAACGTGATGCTCCGGTTGCTGGAAGCTGTGCTGTTGCTAGGAGAGTTGCCGTCACGCGTTGCAACGGGCCTCAGAAGGGAAACGCTGCTCAGGAAACTGGCCATAAATTGGCAGGCGCCGCTGTAAAACCAGCCACCGAGAGGACAGAGACCGGTACGGAAGCCGCGTCTCTGAGCCCAGGTGGCCGTGTCCTCCAGCCAACGTCAGGGAACTGTAACAAAGAGGATAAGCAATTAATAGGAGATTTATAGCCCGATCAGAATTAGGGTCCAAAGGAGCCGTCACCGGCGACGGGAGAGCAGCGGCGCCTCGCGGCGCGAGGAGCTGATGCGCTCTGTCGAGATCGGACGAACAGGTAAGAGCGAATTTAGAAGCCCTGTGCGAACGAGGCAATGGGAAACGTGCCTAGAAAACCATCTTGATGGTGCACGCGGGGTACAGACAAGAGCAGCCGGACGAGGGAAACGTACCAGGACGACGCTGGCAAAGGGAGTTCTCCGAGCTGCCTGGAAAAGGGGGGTGTCGATACCGGCCGGCACGAACGGCTCCCTTCTCGGGTCGGCCGGAAGCGTTGCCGTGCCGGGGGGCGGCTGCCGGCCTGCGGGCCGGGGCTGCGGCTGTTTGGGGCGCCGCCCCCGCTTTGTTTTCCTCGGGGAGCCCCCCCACGTTCGGGGGCTTGTGGGACGTGCACGTGCGAATGACACGGTGTTCCCAGCTGCTCTGTTCTCTGCCTTGTTTTTCCAGACGCCTGTCCCTGTTTTCTCTTCCCGCTTTTGAAGAGAAGCTGCCGAGTCAGCGTACGCTGCGGTGAAGTTCTACAAGATGCGGCCCTCAGGAACCGGTTGACGTGAGGGAAATGCTTTCTGACCGCCTGCGCGGTGAGGGGACGTTTTTCACCTTTTAGCTCCTTCTGCACGACAAGAGGGAGACGGAAGGTTAAGTAACACGTTGTTTAGGAGCTGAGAGCTTGGTTTGCATTTAACTAATAATTAAGAGACGTGTTGTCAGCGAGAAACTAAACGATTACAACTAACCTCATCAAATGAAGTAAAGACAGGCCAGCCAGGCGTGGTGGTGGAGTTGCTCTCTATGTGAGAGAGCAGCTACAGTGTACTAAATTCTGCCCAGGAGCGGATGAGGAGCGAGTTGAGAGTGTATGGGTCAGGATCAAGGGGCAGGCTGGCAGGGGTGACACTGCTGTGGGCGTCTGTTGCAGGCCACCAGATCAGGCTGAGGAAGTTGATGAGGCCTTCTATGGGCAGCTGAGAGCGGCCTCACGGTCACAGGCCCTGGTTGTTGTGGGGGATTTTAAGTTCCCTGCTGTTTGCTGGAAGGACCGTTCAGCCAGCCAGCCACAGTCCAGGAGGTTCCTGCCGTGCATCGGTGAGAACCGCCTCATGCAGGTGGTGGAGGAGCCGACTGGGAGAGGTGCACTGCTGGATCTCATCCTCGCTAGCAAGGAGGGTCTGGTCGAAGCAGGAAAGGTTGAGGGCTGCCTGGGCTGCAGTGACCACGAGAAGGTGGAGTTCAGCATCTTGGGTGGCAGGAACAGAACAGCAAGTAGAATTGCAACCCTGGACTTTAGCAGGGCTAACTTTGGCCTTTTCAAGCAATTGCTGGGGGAAATCCCACGGGCAAGACTGCTTGAAGGAAAAGGGGCCCGAGATAGCTGGGTTGCATTCAGAGATTGCTTCTTCCACGCTCAGGATCAGAGCATCCCCACACGAAGGGAGTCGAGGAAGGGAGCCAGGAGGCCTGCGTGGTTGAACAGGGACCTGTTGGGTATGCTCAAGCAGAAGAGGAGAGTTTGCAGGTCATGGAGGCAGGGGCTGGCCACTTGGGAGGAATATAGGGCTGCTGTTAGAGGATGCAGGAAGGCAGCTAGGATAGCCAAGGCCCCCTAGAATTACAGCTGCCGAGAGGGGTCAAGGACAGCAAAAAGAGCTTTTTCAAATACATAGCAGATAAAACTAACACCAGAGGCAATGTAGGCCCACTGATGAACGGGGTGGGTGCCCTGGTGGCAGAAGATACAGAGGAGGCAGAATTCCTGAATGCCTTCTTTGTCTCTGTCTACTCTGCCGGAGGCCGTCCTGGGGAGCCCTGTACCCCTGAGACCCCGGATGAAGCCAGGTCAGTGGAGGAGTTTGCTTTAGTCGATGAGGACTGGGTTAGGGAGCAATTAAATAGTCTGGACATCCATAAATCCACGGGTCCGGATGGGATGCACCCGCGGGTGCTGAGGGAGCCGGCTGAAGTCACTGCTGGACCGCTCTCCGTCATCTTTGCCAAGTCTTGGGAAACGGGGGAGGTGCCCGAGGATTGGAGGAAAGCAAATGTCACTGCAGTCTTCAAAAAGGGCAAGAAGGAGGACCCGGGTAATTACAGACCGGTCAGCCTCTCCTCTGTCCCTGGGAAAGTAATGGAACAGCTTCGTCTGGACAACAGAGCAGTGAGGTGGGTTGCAAACTGGCTTAAGGAGAGAAGCCAGAGAGCGGTAGTCAATGGTGCGGAGTCCAGCTGGAGGCCAGTATCCAGTGCAGTGCCTCAGGGGGCAGCGCTGGGGCCAATATTATTCAATATATTCATTAACGATTTGGACGAGGGAATAGAGTGCACTATCGGCAAGTTTGCTGATGACACCAAGCTGGGAGGGGTGGCTGACACGCCAGAAGGCTGTGCTGCCATCAGAGACCTGGACAGGCTGGAGAGTTGGGCGGGGAATAACCTGATGAAATTTGACAAGGGCAAGTGTAGAGTCCTGCACCTGGGCAGGAACAACCCCAGGTTCCAGTATAGGTTGGGAAATTACATGTTAGAGAGCAGTGTAGGGGAAAGGGACCTGGGGGTCCTGGTGGACAGCAGGATGACCATGAGCCAGCCCTGTGCCCTTGTGGCCAGGAAGGCCAATGGCATCCTGGGGTGTATTAGAAGGGGGGTGGTTAGTAGGTGGAGAGAGGTCCTCCTTCCCCTCTGCTCCGCCCTGGTGAGACCGCATCTGGAATATTGTGTCCAGTTGTGGGCCCCTCAGTTCCAGAAGGACAGGGAACTGCTGGAGAGGGTCCAGCGTAGGGCAACCAAGATGATTAAGGGAGTGGAGCATCTCCCGTGTGAGGAAAGGCTGAGGGAGCTGGGGCTCTTTAGTTTGGAGAAGAGGAGACTAAGGGGGGACCTTATCAATGTTTATAAATACATAAAGGGTGAGTGCCATGAGGATGGAGCCAGGCTCTTCTCGGTGGCAAACAACGATAGGACAAGGGGTAATGGGATCAAGCTGGAACACAAGAGGTTCCGCTTAAATTTGAGAAGAAACTTCTTCTCAGTGAGGGTGGCAGAGCCTGGCCCAGGCTGCCCAGGGGGGTTGCGGAGCCTCCTTCTCTGGAGACATTCAAAACCCGCCTGGACGTGCTCCTGTGCGACCTCACCTGGGCGTTCCTGCTCCACGGGGGGATTGGACTGGATGATCTTTTGAGGTCCCTTCCCGTCCCAAACATACTGTGATACTGTGAAGAATGCGGCTTAGCAGCGCTGCTGACTCTGCCGTCCCGTTCCCTTCCCCGTTTCAGCCGGCGAGGCGGCCGGAGGACCCGCTCTGTGCGGCCGCGGGGCCCGCGGAGTCGAGGGCTCTGTCGGCGCGCCCCGGGGGTTTCTCTGGAGAGACTCCTCGTCTCGGTCGCGTCGCGGCGGGGACGGACGAGGACCTCTGGCGAGGGGTCTTTCTGCGCTGGGAGCCGGGACCGGGCACGCGCTCGCGGGGCGTCCGTAAGTCGCGGTACGGAATTTAGGCAGGATAGCGCGCACGGGCTTGCGAGCGCCTTACAGGCGTGCGGTGGTTGCTCGTGCGGCCAGCTTTTGGTGTCGGTTGTTCCGGCGCTCCGTCGCGGTGTAGAGCCGGCCCCGTACGTAGCGGTGAGGCGTACCGCAGTTCGGTTTGATTCTCGGATAGGCCTCGGCTCTGACTGTGCACTCGAACGCCAAAACCTACAGCGGAAGCTGCGGTGGCTTTAGCGTGCAAGGGGCGCGAGCGCCGTGAAGCCGCCCGTGTGGCCGAGCGTCCCGATCGCGGCGCTGAGCGTTAGACGGACTTGAGCCGCGTGCCGGAATTGTTTTGTTTTGGAGAGGGCGGGATAAACCTGGAGCACAACTTGTGAGGGCGGTACGTCGTGGGCAGGTTTTAGTATTGCCTGTGGAGTGCCGCTAGAAGCGTTCGTAGTTCTTGCTTGTCTCTGTTACAAGATGAGCCGTGTCGTCCTGCGTGACGCGTAACGGGAGGACGGCGCGGTAGCGGTGCTCTGCACAAGAGCCCGTTGGGCGGTATTTTAGCTCGTGGGAAAGGGATTGGGGAACCACCTGGTGGGAATGCGAGGAGAGCAGCCCTGGCGGAATCTGAGGAGCCGAGGCCGTTGTATAAATTGGACAAGGAAGGAAAGGCTGCGGGCACAGCGCGGTGCTGCACCCGGCCGCCCCAACGCGGAACTCTAATGTGGAATTCCTGTGTTTCAGAGGGGGAGCTGTGACCGCCCCGTGCTCAGCAGACCCCCCAGCCCGGGTGGGGGGAGCAGCGCCGGAGCGGGAGACGCGGCTCCGTCCTCCGTCCCCAGCGTGCCGGGGGGCGGCTGCCGGCCTGTGGGACGTGGCTGCGGCTGTTCGGGGCGCTGCCCCCCCATGTTTGGGCGCTCTGGTATGTACATAGGTAAATGGCGTTTTAAAGTAACGTGCTGCCCGCTGGGGCTGTTTTCCTTTTCTACCTTTTTTTTTTTGAGTGAATAAATGGGGGGACTCGGGGGGTGACGATGACGTTACTGGAGGAGCAGGCCAGTGAGAGATGGGGGCATTCAGCCCCAAAACGCCTGAACAGTCATGGGTGGGGTGTTTAGTGGTGCTGTGGGGAGGAGAAATTTCTCCCTGTCCGTTGCAGAGAAAACAGAACAATCCCACATCAAAGCTGTCCTAGAGAAGTACTTGCTGTTTGTCATTGCGGTTCTAGAGCAGCCCGATGTGCTGTTAAAGGTTGTGGTGGTGCGGGTCAGGGATCCCCAGGCTGTGCCGAGACCGCAGGACGGCTGCTGGTGGAACAAAGTCAAGGACAGCTTCTCAGAGTAAGAACCTCTCTATTTGTTCTCCTCGGGACACATCCCTTTGCCTCTGGACCCCTCACAAGCTCACTCGCCACCTTGTTCCCTCAGAAACCCGTTTCCTCCCAGTTCCTCTGCGATTACCCTGCCTGCCTTTGGGTCCCTGCAGGCTCGTTGGTGGCATCACGGTGCCTGTTTGACCTTTTGCCCCGTTAAATTCCACTCTTTTCTCTCTTCCCCTCAAAACTTCCCCGGTTGCTCTTGTCACATCCCAGAGGCCTCATTTTCCCCTCTTGTCTCCTCTCAGGACCCCCCATCTGTTGGCCCCTGTCGAGGGTTTAGATTGCGGGGTGACAGTAAAACCCTGGCAGATGTATTGTTAACCCCGTCTCCCCCCCACTTCCCCCTTTTGCCCCTCCCTCTCCCCCCTTCCCACTCAGGACAGGCGATCCGGAGGGAAAGAAGGACAGAGAGAAGAGAGTTGGAAAAACTGGCAATGTTTTACTAATGCTATATTAAGAGTAGAGAAAATAATACAAAACCAATCCTGAAAGTCTCAGCAACTGCAGAGCCGGCACCTGAAGTCCTGGACTGGACTCTGCAGCCAACCGGAGCTGGATTCAGTCTCTCAGCAGGCCTCAGTTTGCAGGGACGACTAGCAAGGTCCTCTCCTAATGTCACCATAAGCAGAAGGGACGAAAAGGGGCAAAGAGGACAAGATCCTCATGATCTGCCACTTCTATATGAAGTATTCATGTGAAGGGGATGTTATACACGGTTGGTCAGTTTGTTGGTCACCTGTTTCTTGTTGCTCCTCTTGCAAGATGTGAATCTGTCCTTATCAACAAGTAAGCATTCCATTGCAATGTTTATCAAAACATGTATGTGTCTGGTTCTCCAGGAAAAGGCAGCTAATATGAAGCTTTAGCTGACAGGCAAATTCATGCTGTCTGCCTATCAGATTGCCGGAGGGGCGGGCGTCGAGGGCTGGGTACTGCGTGCCGCCCGCAGCCAATGATGGTGCGGAAGAGGCGGGCGTTGCGGTGTCCCTACTGCGCATGCCCCAGTCGCGAGCGCTGATAGGCGGAGAGGGAGATGATTGACGTGTCCCGGGGAGCGAACCGGGATGCGGCAAGGGGCGGGTGCTGCAGTCTCCCTAGTGCGCATGCCCAAACCGCGAGCGCTGATAGGTCCGCGGTGTCTCGGGGCCGGGGCCGGGGGGGGAGACCGGGAGCGAACGGGAACGGGGGTCGGGGCGGCTGCGGAGCGCTCGCTGCGGCCGGCGCCCGGGCATCGGGAGGCGGGCGGCTCAGGGCCGCCCTTCGTGAGGTTTCCCGGAGGCGGCAGAAGGGCGGAGGGGAAGGAGGGGACAGCCGGGGACCTCCCGCCGCGCGCGTGTCCGGGGCGCGGCGGCTGTCGGTGCCCGCGGAGCCCGGCGGGACGGCGGGGGAGCGCGAGGGGCACGGAGCGGCGAAAGAGGCGGCAGGTGAGTGCGGCAGCGGCGAGGGTGACCGTGCCGTTGGAACGGGGGGAGCGGGAGGGGGCGGCGCGGCGCGGAGGCGTTCGGTTCCGGTTCCCCCCCCCGCCCCCCCCGTCCTTACGGCCGCTCTGGCGAAGCTGCTGGGAGGCGTGCGGTCCGGAGCCGCGTCTCCCTCCGGCGCAGCGCCCGTGCCCGGTGCGGCAGCCCCTCCGGGAGCGGCGCAGCCCCCGTCGGTCGCGGGGACGGTTACAAGCAGAGCTAAGGCGCGGTTGCGGGCGGGCTGGGTGGCGTGGCGAGCGGGGCGCCGCTCCGGCGGGAGCTCGGGGCGAGCCCCGGCGGGTTCCGTGTCCTGCGGGCGCGGCTTTCGCGCCGCGGCTCTCTCTGTGCGCTTTTTTGTTTGGTCGCGTTTGTTTTTTGGGGTTTTTTTGGCGGGATTCCCGCGAAACGCGGCACGAGCGCTCGCCCGGGGCTGCCGCGGCGGGTCTCAGTGGCGCCGTCCTGTGGGCAAAGCGCGGTACTGCACCCGGCCGCCCCAACGCGGTGCCGCGGCGCGCCTCGGTGCTGCCGCCCTGTGGCGAAACTCGGGTACTGCAGCGCACGGCAAGGTGGGGGGGCAGAGACGCCGATCGAGCCGCGGGGGTTCGCGGTCGGGTCTGTGCGTGCCGGTGTCCGTCCCCCCCGACGGGGGTCAGGTCCCCATTGGTGTGCAAACGACATCCCTCCCTCGGGGCCTCCTTAAACGTTTAATGACGTAAATATTGCTCCTGCTAACGTTGTCGGCGCGGCTTCTTTCCTCAGGGGATCCGTCCGGCAGTCGGTGGCCCGCGGTTGCTCGGCAACAGCAGAAGCGGATTGAAGGGACCGGCCGCTGGAGGATGCCGAAGCCTCCCGGGTCAGCGGTGGGAGCAGCTTTGCGTGAAGCGAGGGGTACGTGAAGCCGGGCGTGCGGTGCCGACCGCCCAGCAGGTAAGGGAAGCTAAAGCTTTACCTCCAGGGACTTCTGCCCAGAAAGCTGAAGCAATTGCTCTCGCGTGAGCTGTAGAGTTACGCAAAGAGAAGAAGATTAGTAGCTGCACTGATTCTAAGCAGGTTTCTTGAAGGGTGCGGGCCCTTGAAGCCGTTTGAAAAGAATAAAGTGTATTAACGGCACAAGGGAGGCAGATTAAACGTGATGCTCCGGTTGCTGGAAGCTGTGCTGTTGCGAGGAGAGTTGCCGTCACGCGTTGCAACGGGCCTCAGAAGGGAAACGCTGCTCAGGAAACTGGCCATAAATTGGCAGGCTCCGCTGTAAAACCAGCCACCGAGAGGACCGAGACCGGTACGGAAGCCGCGTCTCTGAGCCCAGGTGGCCGTGTCCTCCAGCCAACGTCAGGGAACTGTAACAAAGAGGATAAGCAATTAATAGGAGATTAATAGCCCGATCAGAATTAGGGTCCAAAGGAGCCGTCACCGGCGACGGGAGAGCAGCGGCGCCTCGCGGCGCGAGGAGCTGAAGCGCTCTGTCGAGATCGGACGAACAGGTAAGAGCGAATTTAGAAGCTCTGTGCGAACGAGGCAATGGGAAACGTGCCTAGAAAACCGTCTTGATGGTGCACGCGGGGTACAGACAAGAGCAGCCGGACGAGGGAAACGTACCAGGACAACGCTGGCAAAGGGAGTTCTCCGAGCTGCCTGGAAAAGGGGGGTGTCGATACCGGCCGGCACGAACGGCTCCCTTCTCGGGTCGGCCGGAAGCGTTGCCGGGCCGGGGGGCGGCTGCCGGCCTGCGGGCCGGGGCTGCGGCTGTTTGGGGCGCTGCCCCCGCTTTGTTTTCCTCGGGGAGCCCCCCCACGTTCGGGGGCTTGTGGGACGTGCACGTGCGAATGACACGGTGTTCCCAGCTGCTCTGTTCTCTGCCTTGTTTTTTCAGGTGCCTGTCCCTGTTTTCTCTTCCCGCTTTTGAAGAGAAGCTGCCGAGTCAGCGTACGCTGCGGTGAAGTTCTACAAGATGCAGCCCTCAGGAACCGGTTGCTGTGGGGTTGCTCGTGCGGCCAGCTTTTGGTGTCGGTTGTTCCGGCGCTCCGTCGCGGTGTAGAGCCGGCCCCGTACGTAGCGGTGAGGCGTACCGCAGTTCGGTTTGATTCTCGGATAGGCCTCGGCTCTGACTGTGCACTCGAACGCCAAAACCTACAGCGGAAGCTGCGGTGGCTTTAGCGTGCAAGGGGCGCGAGCGCCGTGAAGCCGCCCGTGTGGCCGAGCGTCCCGATCGCGGCGCTGAGCGTTAGACGGACTTGAGCCGCGTGCCGGAATCGTTTTGTTTTGGAGAGGGCGGGATAAACTTGGAGCACAACTTGTGAGGGCGGTACGTCGTGGGCAGGTTTTAGTATTGCCTGTGGAGTGCCGCTAGAAGCGTTCGTAGTTCTTGCTTGTCTCTGTTACAAGATGAGCCGTGTCGTCCTGCGTGACGCGTAACGGGAGGACGGCGCGGTAGCGGTGCTCTGCAAAAGAGCCCGTTGGGGGGTATTTTAGCTCGCGGGAAAGGGATTGGGGAACCACCTGGTGGGAATGCGAGGAGAGCAGCCCTGGCGGAATCTGAGGAGCCGAGGCCGTTGTATAAATTGGACAAGGAAGGAAAGGCTGCGGGCAAAGCGCGGTGCTGCACCCGGCCGCCCCAGTGCGGTGCCGCGGCGCGCCTCGGTGCTGCCGCCCTGTGGCGAAACCCCGGTACTGCAGCGCACGGCAAGGGGGGGGGGCAGATGCCGCGATTGAGAGACGGGGACGCAACTTGATGCAAGCAAAGTGTCCACTTTATTGCTCTTCACACAATTCTTTTATACTGTTACATGCATAACAACTACTATCGTGGATTATGCTGATTGGCACAACAATTAATTATCTCATACATATTACAAAGGCTGAGCTCATGATAGGTTAGTAAGAGCATGCAAATCTGTCCTAGCTCCTTGTTACTATCGTGTCCTGTGTGCTGGGCAAGCTTTACAGGCTGCTTTCTCACAGCCACAAGGTCCTGTTGCTAAACAGGACATTCCCATCTATCATCACAAGTTTCTGCTCTTTGTGCTTACATCTGCATGTTGTAACTTTTCACGGCCCTTAGTAATTTTCCATGCTAACACAACAGGTCGAGTAGCTAGAACTAGCATATTAACTATAGATATATATTTTTGCTAATATCCTATAAGCCTAGATAACCCACAGGCAGAGACGCCGATCGAGCCGCGGGGGTTCGCGGTCGGGTCTGTGCGTGCCGGTGTCCGTCCCCCCCGACGGGGGTCAGGTCCCCATTGGTGTGCAAACGACACCCCTCCCTCGATGGCTCCTTAGGAGGGTTAATCCCAGTCCTCGTTCTTTTGGCAGCGGCGGGTCTGTGACCTCGCGGGAAGCCCAGGCTGCTGCACAGAGCTCGTCGGGAGCGGGAGCCGCGGAGGCGGGGGGCCTCGACGAGCCAGAGCTGCGTCAGACGGAGGGGGGCGCGCGCGCTGCCCGGGGGCCGCGTCCGGCGGAGCCGAAGTGACCTGCGGCGGCAACGAGCGGGAGCCGCTCGGAGCTGGAGCGGCCGTTGGCCGCGCCTTCCCTGGGGAGGTGAGCGCGGGGAGCCCGGCCTCTCTCTCCCTCGGGGATTAAACGCGCGCCCTTCCCGGGGGCGGCGGCGAGGCGGGTTCCCCCGGCTCTCCCGGGGCGGCCCCGCTGCCGGGGGGCGCGGGCGAGGCGGCGGCAGCGCCTCCTCGGTGCCGGGGGGCGGAGGGGAGAGAGACCTGCCGGCCGGAGCCGCGGGGCGCGCGGCCCCTCGGGCAGGGCGCTCCCGGTCTCTGGGCCGCGGGCCGGGGGCGGCAGACGGGTTCGGGTGCTCTGGCGTGCTTTTTAGCCAGCGTGGCCTTCTCCGCGCCGTGAAGAAAATCCCGCGCGGTCGATTCCGCTCGCCGCTCGGGAGATGCCGCGTCTCTGGGGCCGTGGACTGGGGAAGAACGTTTGCGAGTTGGAGGGCGCTACAAGATATTCCGCGGGGAAGCCGGAGAAGAGGCAAATTGGCTGTCAGCGGAGTTGCGTTCCTTCGGTTTAGGACGTTCAGCTTGCCCTTCCAGAGAAGGAGCAGTCGTGGGTAGGGCCGAGAGAGGCTTTTAGGCGCGTGATCGGAATTGGAGCCAAATGGCACTCGACGTTGCCGCTGTGGGTCTTGGCTTTCAGTGGTTTCCCCGCGGCTGCCTGGTGTTTGGGAGCTCGGAGCGGGCGTTTTTTTTTCCCCCAAGGAGAGGCTGTGCTTGAAACAGAACTTGCTTGAAGAAGACAGACGAGGCGGGTGAGGATGCAGAGCGGGCCAATCAGATCGCTCGGGAGGGCTGGAGGGGCGGAGCGCCGATAGGCGGGGAGCATGGCAATTGATGTGCGTAGGCAGCCAATGAGGTTGCCGGGGGGGCGGGCGTTGCGGTGTCCGTACTGCGCATGCCCAACTTGCGCAGTCCTCAGTCAGGTCCGACGCTGAGGCGGGCACCTGGGGGCGGAGCGCGGGAAGGAGCATCCAATAGGAGGACGGCGCGGCGGGGTGGAAAGCAGCCAATCAGAGCGCGCCGTCTCAATCCCGTTTGAACAGCTGCCTCCCTGGCAAACGCGTCCGTGGGGTCCCGGGGCGGGTAGCGGGAGTTAACGGGGAAACGGGGGTCGGGGCGAGGGAGGGGAGGCTGTGGAGCGCTCATTTTGGCCTCTCCGTCCCTTTTGCCTCTCTCTCCCTCTCTCTGTGTCTCCTTGTCTTGCTCCCTGTCCCTGTCTTTCTCTGGTAAGCTGACCTGCTCTTTGCCCTTCTTTTTTTGTGGAATCACAGGCTCCTTCTGCTTGGAAAAGACACGTGCAGTTTTAAATTTGGGTTTGAACTCTAGGGTTTTTTTTCCCCCATTAGCGTAAGTGGACGGCACGTTGTCCTGTGGCTCAATCCCCGTTCTGTTCCGTGGAGCCTTCAGTTTAGGATGTTCAGGTAAGACAGTTTGTCCTTCCAGAGAAGGAGCAGTCACCGGTAGGACCGAGAGAGGCTTTTAAGCGCGTGATCGGAACTGAAGCCAAATGGCACTTGACGTTGCCGCTGTGGGTCTTGGCTTTCACTGGTTTCCCCGCGGCTCCCTGGTGTTGGGGAGCTCGGAGCGGGCACGTTTTTTTCCCCGAGGGGAGGCTGTGCTTAAAAAAGAACGTGTTTCCTCAGAGAAGTGCAAGTCCGCGTGCGTAAGACAGACAAAAACCCCAGCCAGCCTAGTCAAGTTCTGAGCGTGCGTCTGTCAGGCGGCTGCTTTACGTTGAGGAGCGCACGGCCGTGCAATGGTAAGGGCGAAGGGCAAGGCAAGACAGAAGGGTTTTTCCTGCTGCGGGTGACCAGCCGCCCCCCTTTTCCGCGTGAAGCAGAGGAGCGCGGTTCGTTGTCGCCTTTTAAACGCGGCGGCGGCGGCGGCAAGCCGAGCGGCCGGAGGGCGCGGGGTGGGGGGGGGGGTCCCGGCAGGGCGGCGACCCGGCGGGTGAGGATGCAGAGCGGGCCAATCAGATGGCGCGGGAGGGCTGGAGGGCTGGAGGAGCGGAGCGCTGGTTGGCTGCCTAGGCACGTCAGTTGCCTTTCTGTCTGCCAATCAGATTGCCGGGGGGGCGGGCGTCGAGGGCTGGGTACTGCGCATGCCCCAAAGAGCGAGCGCTGATAGGCGGAGAGATGCTGATTGGCGTGCCGCCCGCAGCCAATGATGTTGCCGAAGGGGCGGGCGTTGCGGCGTCCCTAGTGCGCATGCCCCAGCCGCGATCGCTGATAGGCGGCGAGAGAGGTGATTGACGTGTCCCGGGGAGCCAACCGGGATGCGGCAAGGGGCGGGAGCTGCGGTCTCCCTACTGCGCATGCCCCAGCCGCGATCGCTGATAGGCGGCAAGAGGGCTGATTGACGTGTCCCGGGGAGCCAACCGGGATGCGGCAAGGGGCGGGTGCTGCGGTCTCCCTACTGCGCATGCCCAAACCGCCAGCGCTGATAGGTCCGCGGTGTCTCGGTGCCGCGCCGTGGGGGGAGACCGGGAGCGAACGGGAACGGGGGTCGGGGCGGCTGCGGAGCGCTCGCTGCGGCCGGCGCCCGGGCATCGGGAGGCGGGCGGCTCAGGGCCGCCCTTCGTGAGGTTTCCCGGAGGCGGCAGAAGGGCGGAGGGGAAGGAGGGGACAGCCGGGGACCTCCCGCCGCGCGCGTGTCCGGGGCGCGGCGGCTGTCGGTGCCCGCGGAGCCCGGCGGGACGGCGGGGGAGCGCGAGGGGCACGGAGCGGCGAAAGAGGCGGCAGGTGAGTGCGGCAGCGGCGAGGGTGACCGTGCCGTTGGAACGGGGGGAGCGGGAGGGGGCGGCGCGGCGCGGCGCGGAGGCGTTCGGTTCCGGTTCCCCCCCCCGCCCCCCCCGCCCCCCCCCCGCCCTTACGGCCGCGCTGGCGAAGCTGCTGGGAGGCGTGCGGTCCGGAGCCGCGTCTCCCTCCGGCGCAGCGCCCGTGCCCGGTGCGGCAGCCCCTCCGGGAGCGGCGCAGCCCCCGTCGGTCGCGGGGACGGTTACAAGCAGAGCTAAGGCGCGGTTGCGGGCGGGCTGGGTGGCGTGGCGAGCGGGGCGCCGCTCCGGCGGGAGCTCGGGGCGAGCCCCGGCGGGTTCCGTGTCCTGCGGGCGCGGCTTTCGCGCCGCGGCTCTCTCTGTGCGCTTTTTTGTTTGGTCGCGTTTGTTTTTTGGGGTTTTTTTGGCGGGATTCCCGCGAAACGCGGCACGAGCGCTCGCCCGGGGCTGCCGCGGCGGGTCTCAGTGGCGCCGTCCTGTGGGCAAAGCGCGGTACTGCACCCGGCCGCCCCAACGCGGTGCCGCGGCGCGCCTCGGTGCTGCCGCCCTGTGGCGAAACTCGGGTACTGCAGCGCACGGCAAGGGGGGGGGGCAGAGACGCCGATCGAGCCGCGGGGGTTCGCGGTCGGGTCTGTGCGTGCCGGTGTCCGTCCCCCCCCGACGGGGGTCAGGTCCCCATTGGTGTGCAAACGACATCCCTCCCTCGGGGCCTCCTTAAACGTTTAATGACGTAAATATTGCTCCTGCTAACGTTGTCGGCGCGGCTTCTTTCCTCAGGGGATCCGTCCGGCAGTCGGTGGCCCACGGTTGCTCGGCAACAGCAGAAGCGGATTGAAGGGACCGGCCGCTGGAGGATGCCGAAGCCTCCCGGGTCAGCGGTGGGAGCAGCTTTGCGTAAAGCGAGGGGTACGTGAAGCCGGGCGTGCGGTGCCGACCGCCCAGCAGGTAAGGGAAGCTAAAGCTTTACCTCCAGGGACTTCTGCCCAGAAAGCTGAAGCAATTGCTCTCGCGTGAGCTGTAGAGTTACGCAAAGAGAAGAAGATTAGTAGCTGCACTGCAGGTTTCTTGAAGGGTGCGGGCCCTTGAAGCCGTTTGAAAAGAATAAAGTGTATTAACGGCACAAGGGAGGCAGATTAAACGTGATGCTCCGGTTGCTGGAAGCTGTGCTGTTGCGAGGAGAGTTGCCGTCACGCGTTGCAACGGGCCTCAGAAGGGAAACGCTGCTCAGGAAACTGGCCATAAATTGGCAGGCTCCGCTGTCAAACCAGCCACCGAGAGGACCGAGACCGGTACGGAAGCCGCGTCTCTGAGCCCAGGTGGCCGTGTCCTCCAGCCAACGTCAGGGAACTGTAACAAAGAGGATAAGCAATTAATAGGAGATTAATAGCCCGATCAGAATTAGGGTCCAAAGGAGCCGTCACCGGCGACGGGAGAGCAGCGGCGCCTCGCGGCGCGAGGAGCTGACGCGCTCTGTCGAGATCGGACGAACAGGTAAGAGCGAATTTAGAAGCCCTGTGCGAGCGAGGCAATGGGAAACGTGCCTAGAAAACCGTCTTGATGGTGCACACGGGGCACAGACAAGAGCAGCCGGACGAGGGAAACGTACCAGGACAACGCTGGCAAAGGGAGTTCTCCGAGCTGCCTGGAAAAGGGGGGTGTCGATACCGGCCGGCACGAACGGCTCCCTTCTCGGGTCGGCCGGAAGCGTTGCCGTGCCGGGGGGCGGCTGCCGGCCTGCGGGCCGGGGGCTGCGGCTGTTTGGGGCGCTGCCCCCGCTTTGTTTTCCTCGGGGAGCCCCCCCACGTTCGGGGGCTTGTGGGACGTGCACGTGCGAATGACACGGTGTTCCCAGCTGCTCTGTTCTCTGCCTTGTTTTTTCAGACGCCTGTCCCTGTTTTCTCTTCCCGCTTTTGAAGAGAAGCTGCCGAGTTAGCGTACGCTGCGGTGAAGTTCTACAAGATGCGGCCCTCAGGAACCGGTTGACGTGAGGGAAATGCTTTCTGACCGCCTGCGCGGTGAGGGGACGTTTTTCACCTTTTAGCTCCTTCTGCACGACAAGAGGGAGACGGAAGGTTAAGTAACACGTTGTTTAGGAGCTGAGAGCTTGGTTTGCATTTAACTAATAATTAAGAGACGTGTTGTCAGCGAGAAACTAAACGATTACAACTAACCTCATCAAATGAAGTAAAGACAGGCCAGCCAGGCGTGGTGGTGGAGTTGCTCTCTATGTGAGAGAGCAGCTACAGTGTACTAAATTCTGCCCAGGAGCGGATGAGGAGCGAGTTGAGAGTGTATGGGTCAGGATCAAGGGGCAGGCTGGCAGGGGTGACACTGCTGTGGGCGTCTGTTGCAGGCCACCAGATCAGGCTGAGGAAGCTGATGAGGCCTTCTATGGGCAGCTGAGAGCGGCCTCACGGTCACAGGCCCTGTTGTTGTGGGGGATTTTAAGTTCCCTGGTGTTTGCTGGAAGGACCGTTCAGCCAGCCAGCCACAGTCCAGGAGGTTCCTGCCGTGCATCGGTGAGAACCGCCTCATGCAGGTGGTGGAGGAGCCGACTGGGAGAGGTGCACTGCTGGATCTCATCCTCGCTAGCAAGGAGGGTCTGGTCGAAGCAGGAAAGGTTGAGGGCTGCCTGGGCTGCAGTGACCACGAGAAGGTGGAGTTCAGCATCTTGGGTGGCAGGAACAGAACAGCAAGTAGAATTGCAACCCTGGACTTTAGCAGGGCTAACTTTGGCCTTTTCAAGCAATTGCTGGGGGAAATCCCACGGGCAAGACTGCTTGAAGGAAAAGGGGCCCGAGATAGCTGGGTTGCATTCAGAGATTGCTTCTTCCACCTCAGGATCAGAGCATCCCCACACGAAGGGAGTCGAGGAAGGGAGCCAGGAGGCCTGCGTGGTTGAACAGGGACCTGTTGGGTATGCTCAAGCAGAAGAGGAGAGTTTGCAGGTCATGGAGGCAGGGGCTGGCCACTTGGGAGGAATATAGGGCTGCTGTTAGAGGATGCAGGAAGGCAGCTAGGATAGCCAAGGCCCCCTAGAATTACAGCTGGCGAGAGGGGTCAAGGACAGCAAAAAGAGCTTTTTCAAATACATAGCAGATAAAACTAACACCAGAGGCAATGTAGGCCCACTGATGAACGGGGTGGGTGCCCTGGTGGCAGAAGATACAGAGGAGGCAGAATTCCTGAATGCCTTCTTTGTCTCTGTCTACTCTGCCGGAGGCCGTCCTGGGGAGCCCTGTACCCCTGAGACCCCGGATGAAGCCAGGTCAGTGGAGGAGTTTGCTTTAGTCGATGAGGACTGGGTTAGGGAGCAATTAAATAGTCTGGACATCCATAAATCCACGGGTCCGGATGGGATGCACCCGCGGGTGCTGAGGGAGCCGGCTGAAGTCACTGCTGGACCGCTCTCCGTCATCTTTGCCAAGTCTTGGGAAACGGGGGAGGTGCCCGAGGATTGGAGGAAAGCAAATGTCACTGCAGTCTTCAAAAAGGGCAAGAAGGAGGACCCGGGTAATTAGAGACCGGTCAGCCTCTCCTCTGTCCCTGGGAAAGTAATGGAACAGCTTCGTCTGGACAACAGAGCAGTGAGGTGGGTTGCAAACTGGCTTAAGGAGAGAAGCCAGAGAGCGGTAGTCAATGGTGCGGAGTCCAGCTGGAGGCCAGTATCCAGTGCAGTGCCTCAGGGGTCAGCGCTGGGGCCAATGTTATTCAGTATATTCATTAACGATTTGGACGAGGGAATAGAGTGCACTATCGGCAAGTTTGCTGATGACACCAAGCTGGGAGGGGTGGCTGACACGCCAGAAGGCTGTGCTGCCATCAGAGACCTGGACAGGCTGGAGAGTTGGGCGGGGAATAACCTGATGAAATTTGACAAGGGCAAGTGTAGAGTCCTGCACCTGGGCAGGAACAACCCCAGGTTCCAGTATAGGTTGGGAAATTACATATTAGAGAGCAGTGTAGGGGAAAGGGACCTGGGGGTCCTGGTGGACAGCAGGGTGACCATGAGCCAGCCCTGTGCCCTTGTGGCCAGGAAGGCCAATGGCATCCTGGGGTGTATTAGAAGGGGGGTGGTTAGTAGGTGGAGAGAGGTCCTCCTTCCCCTCTGCTCCGCCCTGGTGAGACCGCATCTGGAATATTGTGTCCAGTTGTGGGCCCCTCAGTTCCAGAAGGACAGGGAACTGCTGGAGAGGGTCCAGCGTAGGGCAACCAAGATGATTAAGGGAGTGGAGCATCTCCCGTGTGAGGAAAGGCTGAGGGAGCTGGGGCTCTTTAGTTTGGAGAAGAGGAGACTAAGGGGGGACCTTATCAATGTTTATAAATACATAAAGGGTGAGTGCCATGAGGATGGAGCCAGGCTCTTCTCGGTGGCAAACAACGATAGGACAAGGGGTAATGGGATCAAGCTGGAACACAAGAGGTTCCGCTTAAATTTGAGAAGAAACTTCTTCTCAGTGAGGGTGGCAGAGCCTGGCCCAGGCTGCCCAGGGGGGTTGCGGAGCCTCCTTCTCTGGAGACATTCAAAACCCGCCTGGACGTGCTCCTGTGCGACCTCACCTGGGCGTTCCTGCTCCACGGGGGGATTGGACTGGATGATCTTTTGAGGTCCCTTCCCGTCCCAAACATACTGTGATACTGTGAAGAATGCGGCTTAGCAGCGCTGCTGACTCTGCCGTCCCGTTCCCTTCCCCGTTTCAGCCGGCGAGGTGGCCGGAGGACCCGCTCTGTGCGGCCGCGGGGCCCGCGGAGTCGAGGGCTCTGTCGGCGCGCCCCGGGGGTTTCTCTGGAGAGACTCCTCGTCTCGGTCGCGTCGCGGCGGGGACGGACGAGGACCTCTGGCGAGGGGTCTTTCTGCGCTGGGAGCCGGGACCGGGCACGCGCTCGCGGGGCGTCCGTAAGTCGCGGTACGGAATTTAGGCAGGATAGCGCGCACGGGCTTGCGAGCGCCTTACAGGCGTGCGGTGGTTGCTCGTGCGGCCAGCTTTTGGTGTCGGTTGTTCCGGCGCTCCGTCGCGGTGTAGAGCCGGCCCCGTACGTAGCGGTGAGGCGTACCGCAGTTCGGTTTGATTCTCGGATAGGCCTCGGCTCTGACTGTGCACTCGAACGCCAAAACCTACAGCGGAAGCTGCGGTGGCTTTAGCGTGCAAGGGGCGCGAGCGCCGTGAAGCCGCCCGTGTGGCCGAGCGTCCCGATCGCGGCGCTGAGCGTTAGACGGACTTGAGCCGCGTGCCGGAATTGTTTTGTTTTGGAGAGGGCGGGATAAACCTGGAGCACAACTTGTGAGGGCGGTACGTCGTGGGCAGGTTTTAGTATTGCCTGTGGAGTGCCGCTAGAAGCGTTCGTAGTTCTTGCTTGTCTCTGTTACAAGATGAGCCGTGTCGTCCTGCGTGACGCGTAACGGGAGGACGGCGCGGTAGCGGTGCTCTGCACAAGAGCCCGTTGGGCGGTATTTTAGCTCGTGGGAAAGGGATTGGGGAACCACCTGGTGGGAATGCGAGGAGAGCAGCCCTGGCGGAATCTGAGGAGCCGAGGCCGTTGTATAAATTGGACAAGGAAGGAAAGGCTGCGGGCACAGCGCGGTGCTGCACCCGGCCGCCCCAACGCGGAACTCTAATGTGGAATTCCTGTGTTTCAGAGGGGGAGCTGTGACCGCCCCGTGCTCAGCAGACCCCCCAGCCCGGGTGGGGGGAGCAGCGCCGGAGCGGGAGACGCGGCTCCGTCCTCCGTCCCCAGCGTGCCGGGGGGCGGCTGCCGGCCTGTGGGACGTGGCTGCGGCTGTTCGGGGCGCTGCCCCCCCATGTTTGGGCGCTCTGGTATGTACATAGGTAAATGGCGTTTTAAAGTAACGTGCTGCCCGCTGGGGCTGTTTTCCTTTTCTACCTTTTTTTTTTTTGAGTGAATAAATGGGGGGACTCGGGGGGTGACGATGACGTTACTGGAGGAGCAGGCCAGTGAGAGATGGGGGCATTCAGCCCCAAAACGCCTGAACAGTCATGGGTGGGGTGTTTAGTGGTGCTGTGGGGAGGAGAAATTTCTCCCTGTCCGTTGCAGAGAAAACAGAACAATCCCACATCAAAGCTGTCCTAGAGAAGTACTTGCTGTTTGTCATTGCGGTTCTAGAGCAGCCCGATGTGCTGTTAAAGGTTGTGGTGGTGCGGGTCAGGGATCCCCAGGCTGTGCCGAGACCGCAGGACGGCTGCTGGTGGAACAAAGTCAAGGACAGCTTCTCAGAGTAAGAACCTCTCTATTTGTTCTCCTCGGGACACATCCCTTTGCCTCTGGACCCCTCACAAGCTCACTCGCCACCTTGTTCCCTCAGAAACCCGTTTCCTCCCAGTTCCTCTGCGATTACCCTGCCTGCCTTTGGGTCCCTGCAGGCTCGTTGGTGGCATCACGGTGCCTGTTTGACCTTTTGCCCCGTTAAATTCCACTCTTTTCTCTCTTCCCCTCAAAACTTCCCCGGTTGCTCTTGTCACATCCCAGAGGCCTCATTTTCCCCTCTTGTCTCCTCTCAGGACCCCCCATCTGTTGGCCCCTGTCGAGGGTTTAGATTGCGGGGTGACAGTAAAACCCTGGCAGATGTATTGTTAACCCCGTCTCCCCCCCACTTCCCCCTTTTGCCCCTCCCTCTCCCCCCTTCCCACTCAGGACAGGCGATCCGGAGGGAAAGAAGGACAGAGAGAAGAGAGTTGGAAAAACTGGCAATGTTTTACTAATGCTATATTAAGAGTAGAGAAAATAATACAAAACCAATCCTGAAAGTCTCAGCAACTGCAGAGCCGGCACCTGAAGTCCTGGACTGGACTCTGCAGCCAACCGGAGCTGGATTCAGTCTCTCAGCAGGCCTCAGTTTGCAGGGACGACTAGCAAGGTCCTCTCCTAATGTCACCATAAGCAGAAGGGACGAAAAGGGGCAAAGAGGACAAGATCCTCATGATCTGCCACTTCTATATGAAGTATTCATGTGAAGGGGATGTTATACACGGTTGGTCAGTTTGTTGGTCACCTGTTTCTTGTTGCTCCTCTTGCAAGATGTGAATCTGTCCTTATCAACAAGTAAGCATTCCATTGCAATGTTTATCAAAACATGTATGTGTCTGGTTCTCCAGGAAAAGGCAGCTAATATGAAGCTTTAGCTGACAGGCAAATTCATGCTGTCTGCCTATCAGATTGCCGGAGGGGCGGGCGTCGAGGGCTGGGTACTGCGTGCCGCCCGCAGCCAATGATGGTGCGGAAGAGGCGGGCGTTGCGGTGTCCCTACTGCGCATGCCCCAGTCGCGAGCGCTGATAGGCGGAGAGGGAGATGATTGACGTGTCCCGGGGAGCGAACCGGGATGCGGCAAGGGGCGGGTGCTGCAGTCTCCCTAGTGCGCATGCCCAAACCGCGAGCGCTGATAGGTCCGCGGTGTCTCGGGGCCGGGGCCGGGGGGGGAGACCGGGAGCGAACGGGAACGGGGGTCGGGGCGGCTGCGGAGCGCTCGCTGCGGCCGGCGCCCGGGCATCGGGAGGCGGGCGGCTCAGGGCCGCCCTTCGTGAGGTTTCCCGGAGGCGGCAGAAGGGCGGAGGGGAAGGAGGGGACAGCCGGGGACCTCCCGCCGCGCGCGTGTCCGGGGCGCGGCGGCTGTCGGTGCCCGCGGAGCCCGGCGGGACGGCGGGGGAGCGCGAGGGGCACGGAGCGGCGAAAGAGGCGGCAGGTGAGTGCGGCAGCGGCGAGGGTGACCGTGCCGTTGGAACGGGGGGAGCGGGAGGGGGCGGCGCGGCGCGGAGGCGTTCGGTTCCGGTTCCCCCCCCCGCCCCCCCCGCCCCCCCCCGCCCTTACGGCCGCGCTGGCGAAGCTGCTGGGAGGCGTGCGGTCCGGAGCCGCGTCTCCCTCCGGCGCAGCGCCCGTGCCCGGTGCGGCAGCCCCTCCGGGAGCGGCGCAGCCCCCGTCGGTCGCGGGGACGGTTACAAGCAGAGCTAAGGCGCGGTTGCGGGCGGGCTGGGTGGCGTGGCGAGCGGGGCGCCGCTCCGGCGGGAGCTCGGGGCGAGCCCCGGCGGGTTCCGTGTCCTGCGGGCGCGGCTTTCGCGCCGCGGCTCTCTCTGTGCGCTTTTTTGTTTGGTCGCGTTTGTTTTTTGGGGTTTTTTTGGCGGGATTCCCGCGAAACGCGGCACGAGCGCTCGCCCGGGGCTGCCGCGGCGGGTCTCAGTGGCGCCGTCCTGTGGGCAAAGCGCGGTACTGCACCCGGCCGCCCCAACGCGGTGCCGCGGCGCGCCTCGGTGCTGCCGCCCTGTGGCGAAACTCGGGTACTGCAGCGCACGGCAAGGGGGGGGGGCAGAGACGCCGATCGAGCCGCGGGGGTTCGCGGTCGGGTCTGTGCGTGCCGGTGTCCGTCCCCCCCCGACGGGGGTCAGGTCCCCATTGGTGTGCAAACGACATCCCTCCCTCGGGGCCTCCTTAAACGTTTAATGACGTAAATATTGCTCCTGCTAACGTTGTCGGCGCGGCTTCTTTCCTCAGGGGATCCGTCCGGCAGTCGGTGGCCCACGGTTGCTCGGCAACAGCAGAAGCGGATTGAAGGGACCGGCCGCTGGAGGATGCCGAAGCCTCCCGGGTCAGCGGTGGGAGCAGCTTTGCGTGAAGCGAGGGGTACGTGAAGCCGGGCGTGCGGTGCCGACCGCCCAGCAGGTAAGGGAAGCTAAAGCTTTACCTCCAGGGACTTCTGCCCAGAAAGCTGAAGCAATTGCTCTCGCGTGAGCTGTAGAGTTACGCAAAGAGAAGAAGATTAGTAGCTGCACTGCAGGTTTCTTGAAGGGTGCGGGCCCTTGAAGCCGTTTGAAAAGAATAAAGTGTATTAACGGCACAAGGGAGGCAGATTAAACGTGATGCTCCGGTTGCTGGAAGCTGTGCTGTTGCTAGGAGAGTTGCCGTCACGCGTTGCAACGGGCCTCAGAAGGGAAACGCTGCTCAGGAAACTGGCCATAAATTGGCAGGCTCCGCTGTCAAACCAGCCACCGAGAGGACCGAGACCGGTACGGAAGCCGCGTCTCTGAGCCCAGGTGGCCGTGTCCTCCAGCCAACGTCAGGGAACTGTAACAAAGAGGATAAGCAATTAATAGGAGATTAATAGCCCGATCAGAATTAGGGTCCAAAGGAGCCGTCACGGGCGACGGGAGAGCAGCGGCGCCTCGCGGCGCGAGGAGCTGACGCGCTCTGTCGAGATCGGACGAACAGGTAAGAGCGAATTTAGAAGCCCTGTGCGAGCGAGGCAATGGGAAACGTGCCTAGAAAACCGTCTTGATAGTGCACACGGGGTACAGACAAGAGCAGCCGGACGAGGGAAACGTACCAGGACGACACTGGCAAAGGGAGTTCTCCGAGCTGCCTGGAAAAGGGGGGTGTCGATACCGGCCGGCACGAACAGCTCCCTTCTCGGGTCGGCCGGAAGCGTTGCCGTGCCGGGGGGCGGCTGCCGGCCTGCGGGCCGGGGCTGCGGCTGTTTGGGGCGCTGCCCCCGCTTTGTTTTCCTCGGGGAGCCCCCCCACGTTCGGGGGCTTGTGGGACGTGCACGTGCGAATGACACGGTGTTCCCAGCTGCTCTGTTCTCTGCCTTGTTTTTTCAGGTGCCTGTCCCTGTTTTCTCTTCCCGCTTTTGAAGAGAAGCTGCCGAGTCAGCGTACGCTGCGGTGAAGTTCTACAAGATGCAGCCCTCAGGAACCGGTTGACGTGAGGGAAATGCTTTCTGACCGCCTGCGCGGTGAGGGGACGTTTTTCACCTTTTAGCTCCTTCTGCACGACAAGAGGGAGACGGAAGGTTAAGTAACACGTTGTTTAGGAGCTGAGAGCTTGGTTTGCATTTAACTAATAATTAAGAGACGTGTTGTCAGCGAGAAACTAAACGATTACAACTAACCTCATCAAATGAAGTAAAGACAGGCCAGCCAGGCGTGGTGGTGGAGTTGCTCTCTATGTGAGAGAGCAGCTACAGTGTACTAAATTCTGCCCAGGAGCGGATGAGGAGCGAGTTGAGAGTGTATGGGTCAGGATCAAGGGGCAGGCTGGCAGGGGTGACACTGCTGTGGGCGTCTGTTACAGGCCACCAGATCAGGCCGAGGAAGCTGATGAGGCCTTCTATGGGCAGCTGAGAGCGGCCTCACGGTCACAGGCCCTGGTTGTTGTGGGGGATTTTAAGTTCCCTGCTGTTTGCTGGAAGGACCGTTCAGCCAGCCAGCCACAGTCCAGGAGGTTCCTGCCGTGCATCGGTGAGAACCGCCTCATGCAGGTGGTGGAGGAGCCGACTGGGAGAGGTGCACTGCTGGATCTCATCCTCGCTAGCAAGGAGGGTCTGGTCGAAGCAGGAAAGGTTGAGGGCTGCCTGGGCTGCAGTGACCACGAGAAGGTGGAGTTCAGCATCTTGGGTGGCAGGAACAGAACAGCAAGTAGAATTGCAACCCTGGACTTTAGCAGGGCTAACTTTGGCCTTTTCAAGCAATTGCTGGGGGAAATCCCACGGGCAAGACTGCTTGAAGGAAAAGGGGCCCGAGATAGCTGGGTTGCATTCAGAGATTGCTTCTTCCACGCTCAGGATCAGAGCATCCCCACACGAAGGGAGTCGAGGAAGGGAGCCAGGAGGCCTGCGTGGTTGAACAGGGATCTGTTGGGTATGCTCAAGCAGAAGAGGAGAGTTTGCAGGTCATGGAGGCAGGGGCTGGCCACTTGGGAGGAATATAGGGCTGCTGTTAGAGGATGCAGGAAGGCAGCTAGGATAGCCAAGGCCCCCTAGAATTACAGCTGGCGAGAGGGGTCAAGGACAGCAAAAAGAGCTTTTTCAAATACATAGCAGATAAAACTAACACCAGAGGCAATGTAGGCCCACTGATGAACGGGGTGGGTGCCCTGGTGGCAGAAGATACAGAGGAGGCAGAATTCCTGAATGCCTTCTTTGTCTCTGTCTACTCTGCCGGAGGCCGTCCTGGGGAGCCCTGTACCCCTGAGACCCCGGATGAAGCCAGGTCAGTGGAGGAGTTTGCTTTAGTCGATGAGGACTGGGTTAGGGAGCAATTAAATAGTCTGGACATCCATAAATCCACGGGTCCGGATGGGATGCACCCGCGGGTGCTGAGGGAGCCGGCTGAAGTCACTGCTGGACCGCTCTCCGTCATCTTTGCCAAGTCTTGGGAAACGGGGGAGGTGCCCGAGGATTGGAGGAAAGCAAATGTCACTGCAGTCTTCAAAAAGGGCAAGAAGGAGGACCCGGGTAATTAGAGACCGGTCAGCCTCTCCTCTGTCCCTGGGAAAGTAATGGAACAGCTTCGTCTGGACAACAGAGCAGTGAGGTGGGTTGCAAACTGGCTTAAGGAGAGAAGCCAGAGAGCGGTAGTCAATGGTGCGGAGTCCAGCTGGAGGCCAGTATCCAGTGCAGTGCCTCAGGGGGCAGCGCTGGGGCCAATATTATTCAATATATTCATTAACGATTTGGACGAGGGAATAGAGTGCACTATCGGCAAGTTTGCTGATGACACCAAGCTGGGAGGGGTGGCTGACACGCCAGAAGGCTGTGCTGCCATCAGAGACCTGGACAGGCTGGAGAGTTGGGCGGGGAATAACCTGATGAAATTTGACAAGGGCAAGTGTAGAGTCCTGCACCTGGGCAGGAACAACCCCAGGTTCCAGTATAGGTTGGGAAATTACATGTTAGAGAGCAGTGTAGGGGAAAGGGACCTGGGGGTCCTGGTGGACAGCAGGGTGACCATGAGCCAGCCCTGTGCCCTTGTGGCCAGGAAGGCCAATGGCATCCTGGGGTGTATTAGAAGGGGGGTGGTTAGTAGGTGGAGAGAGGTCCTCCTTCCCCTCTGCTCCGCCCTGGTGAGACCGCATCTGGAATATTGTGTCCAGTTGTGGGCCCCTCAGTTCCAGAAGGACAGGGAACTGCTGGAGAGGGTCCAGCGTAGGGCAACCAAGATGATTAAGGGAGTGGAGCATCTCCCGTGTGAGGAAAGGCTGAGGGAGCTGGGGCTCTTTAGTTTGGAGAAGAGGAGACTAAGGGGGGACCTTATCAATGTTTATAAATACATAAAGGGTGAGTGCCATGAGGATGGAGCCAGGCTCTTCTCGGTGGCAAACAACGATAGGACAAGGGGTAATGGGATCAAGCTGGAACACAAGAGGTTCCGCTTAAATTTGAGAAGAAACTTCTTCTCAGTGAGGGTGGCAGAGCCTGGCCCAGGCTGCCCAGGGGGGTTGCGGAGCCTCCTTCTCTGGAGACATTCAAAACCCGCCTGGACGTGCTCCTGTGCGACCTCACCTGGGCGTTCCTGCTCCACGGGGGGATTGGACTGGATGATCTTTTGAGGTCCCTTCCCGTCCCAAACATACTGTGATACTGTGAAGAATGCGGCTTAGCAGCGCTGCTGACTCTGCCGTCCCGTTCCCTTCCCCGTTTCAGCCGGCGAGGCGGCCGGAGGACCCGCTCTGTGCGGCCGCGGGGCCCGCGGAGTCGAGGGCTCTGTCGGCGCGCCCCGGGGGTTTCTCTGGAGAGACTCCTCGTCTCGGTCGCGTGGCGGCGGGGACGGACGAGGACCTCTGGCGAGGGGTCTTTCTGCGCTGGGAGCCGGGACCGGGCACGCGCTCGCGGGGCGTCCGTAAGTCGCGGTACGGAATTTAGGCAGGATAGCGCGCACGGGCTTGCGAGCGCCTTACAGGCGTGCGGTGGTTGCTCGTGCGGCCAGCTTTTGGTGTCGGTTGTTCCGGCGCTCCGTCGCGGTGTAGAGCCGGCCCCGTACGTAGCGGTGAGGCGTACCGCAGTTCGGTTTGATTCTCGGATAGGCCTCGGCTCTGACTGTGCACTCGAACGCCAAAACCTACAGCGGAAGCTGCGGTGGCTTTAGCGTGCAAGGGGCGCGAGCGCCGTGAAGCCGCCCGTGTGGCCGAGCGTCCCGATCGCGGCGCTGAGCGTTAGACGGACTTGAGCCGCGTGCCGGAATCGTTTTGTTTTGGAGAGGGCGGGATAAACTTGGAGCACAACTTGTGAGGGCGGTACGTCGTGGGCAGGTTTTAGTATTGCCTGTGGAGTGCCGCTAGAAGCGTTCGTAGTTCTTGCTTGTCTCTGTTACAAGATGAGCCGTGTCGTCCTGCGTGACGCGTAACGGGAGGACGGCGCGGTAGCGGTGCTCTGCAAAAGAGCCCGTTGGGGGGTATTTTAGCTCGCGGGAAAGGGATTGGGGAACCACCTGGTGGGAATGCGAGGAGAGCAGCCCTGGCGGAATCTGAGGAGCCGAGGCCGTTGTATAAATTGGACAAGGAAGGAAAGGCTGCGGGCAAAGCGCGGTGCTGCACCCGGCCGCCCCAGTGCGGTGCCGCGGCGCGCCTCGGTGCTGCCGCCCTGTGGCGAAACCCCGGTACTGCAGCGCACGGCAAGGGGGGGGGGCAGATGCCGCGATTGAGAGACGGGGACGCAACTTGATGCAAGCAAAGTGTCCACTTTATTGCTCTTCACACAATTCTTTTATACTGTTACATGCATAACAACTACTATCGTGGATTATGCTGATTGGCACAACAATTAATTATCTCATACATATTACAAAGGCTGAGCTCATGATAGGTTAGTAAGAGCATGCAAATCTGTCCTAGCTCCTTGTTACTATCGTGTCCTGTGTGCTGGGCAAGCTTTACAGGCTGCTTTCTCACAGCCACAAGGTCCTGTTGCTAAACAGGACATTCCCATCTATCATCACAAGTTTCTGCTCTTTGTGCTTACATCTGCATGTTGTAACTTTTCACGGCCCTTAGTAATTTTCCATGCTAACACAACAGGTCGAGTAGCTAGAACTAGCATATTAACTATAGATATATATTTTTGCTAATATCCTATAAGCCTAGATAACCCACAGGCAGAGACGCCGATCGAGCCGCGGGGGTTCGCGGTCGGGTCTGTGCGTGCCGGTGTCCGTCCCCCCCGACGGGGGTCAGGTCCCCATTGGTGTGCAAACGACACCCCTCCCTCGATGGCTCCTTAGGAGGGTTAATCCCAGTCCTCGTTCTTTTGGCAGCGGCGGGTCTGTGACCTCGCGGGAAGCCCAGGCTGCTGCACAGAGCTCGTCGGGAGCGGGAGCCGCGGAGGCGGGGGGCCTCGACGAGCCAGAGCTGCGTCAGACGGAGGGGGGCGCGCGCGCTGCCCGGGGGCCGCGTCCGGCGGAGCCGAAGTGACCTGCGGCGGCAACGAGCGGGAGCCGCTCGGAGCTGGAGCGGCCGTTGGCCGCGCCTTCCCTGGGGAGGTGAGCGCGGGGAGCCCGGCCTCTCTCTCCCTCGGGGATTAAACCCGCGCCCGTCCGCGCCCTTCCCGGGGGCGGCGGCGAGGCGGGTTCCCCCGGCTCTCCCGGGGCGGCCCCGCTGCCGGGGGGCGCGGGCGAGGCGGCGGCAGCGCCTCCTCGGTGCCGGGGGGCGGAGGGGAGAGAGACCTGCCGGCCGGAGCCGCGGGGCGCGCGGCCCCTCGGGCAGGGCGCTCCCGGTCTCTGGGCCGCAGGCCGGGGGCGGCAGACGGGTTCGGGTGCTCTGGCGTGCTTTTTAGCCAGCGTGGCCTTCTCCGCGCCGTGAAGAAAATCCCGCGCGGTCGATTCCGCTCGCCGCTCGGGAGATGCCGCGTCTCTGGGGCCGTGGACTGGGGAAGAACGTTTGCGAGTTGGAGGGCGCTACAAGATATTCCGCGGGGAAGCCGGAGAAGAGGCAAATTGGCTGTCAGCGGAGTTGCGTTCCTTCGGTTTAGGACGTTCAGCTTGTCCTTCCAGAGAAGGAGCAGTCGTGGGTAGGGCCGAGAGAGGCTTTTAGGCGCGTGATCGGAATTGGAGCCAAATGGCACTCGACGTTGCCGCCGTGGGTCTTGGCTTTCAGTGGTTTCCCCGCGGCTGCCTGGTGTTTGGGAGCTCGGAGCGGGCATTTTTTTTCCCCCAAGGAGAGGCTGTGCTTGAAACAGAACTTGCTTGAAGAAGACAGACGAGGCGGGTGAGGATGCAGAGCGGGCCAATCAGATCGCTCGGGAGGGCTGGAGGGGCGGAGCGCCGATAGGCGGGGAGCATGGCAATTGATGTGCGTAGGCAGCCAATGAGGTTGCCGGGGGGGCGGGCGTTGCGGTGTCCGTACTGCGCATGCCCAACTTGCGCAGTCCTCAGTCAGGTCCGACGCTGAGGCGGGCACCTGGGGGCGGAGCGCGGGAAGGAGCATCCAATAGGAGGACGGCGCGGCGGGGTGGAAAGCAGCCAATCAGAGCGCGCCGTCTCAATCCCGTTTGAACAGCTGCCTCCCTGGCAAACGCGTCCGTGGGGTCCCGGGGCGGGTAGCGGGAGTTAACGGGGAAACGGGGGTCGGGGCGAGGGAGGGGAGGCTGTGGAGCGCTCATTTTGGCCTCTCCGTCCCTTTTGCCTCTCTCTCCCTCTCTCTGTGTCTCCTTGTCTTGCTCCCTGTCCCTGTCTTTCTCTGGTAAGCTGACCTGCTCTTTGCCCTTCTTTTTTTGTGGAATCACAGGCTCCTTCTGCTTGGAAAAGACACGTGCAGTTTTAAATTTGGGTTTGAACTCTAGGGTTTTTTTTCCCCCATTAGCGTAAGTGGACGGCACGTTGTCCTGTGGCTCAATCCCCGTTCTGTTCCGTGGAGCCTTCAGTTTAGGATGTTCAGGTAAGACAGTTTGTCCTTCCAGAGAAGGAGCAGTCACCGGTAGGACCGAGAGAGGCTTTTAAGCGCGTGATCGGAACTGAAGCCAAATGGCACTTGACGTTGCCGCTGTGGGTCTTGGCTTTCACTGGTTTCCCCGCGGCTCCCTGGTGTTGGGGAGCTCGGAGCGGGCACGTTTTTTTCCCCGAGGGGAGGCTGTGCTTAAAAAAGAACGTGTTTCCTCAGAGAAGTGCAAGTCCGCGTGCGTAAGACAGACAAAAACCCCAGCCAGCCTAGTCAAGTTCTGAGCGTGCGTCTGTCAGGCGGCTGCTTTACGTTGAGGAGCGCACGGCCGTGCAATGGTAAGGGCGAAGGGCAAGGCAAGACAGAAGGGTTTTTCCTGCTGCGGGTGACCAGCCGCCCCCCTTTTCCGCGTGAAGCAGAGGAGCGCGGTTCGTTGTCGCCTTTTAAACGCGGCGGCGGCGGCGGCAAGCCGAGCGGCCGGAGGGCGCGGGGTGGGGGGGGGGGGTCCCGGCAGGGCGGCGACCCGGCGGGTGAGGATGCAGAGCGGGCCAATCAGATGGCGCGGGAGGGCTGGAGGGCTGGAGGAGCGGAGCGCTGGTTGGCTGCCTAGGCACGTCAGTTGCCTTTCTGTCTGCCAATCAGATTGCCGGGGGGGCGGGCGTCGAGGGCTGGGTACTGCGCATGCCCCAAAGAGCGAGCGCTGATAGGCGGAGAGATGCTGATTGGCGTGCCGCCCGCAGCCAATGATGTTGCCGAAGGGGCGGGCGTTGCGGCGTCCCTAGTGCGCATGCCCCAGCCGCGATCGCTGATAGGCGGCGAGAGAGGTGATTGACGTGTCCCGGGGAGCCAACCGGGATGCGGCAAGGGGCGGGAGCTGCGGTCTCCCTACTGCGCATGCCCCAGCCGCGATCGCTGATAGGCGGCAAGAGGGCTGATTGACGTGTCCCGGGGAGCCAACCGGGATGCGGCAAGGGGCGGGTGCTGCGGTCTCCCTACTGCGCATGCCCAAACCGCCAGCGCTGATAGGTCCGCGGTGTCTCGGTGCCGCGCCGTGGGGGGAGACCGGGAGCGAACGGGAACGGGGGTCGGGGCGGCTGCGGAGCGCTCGCTGCGGCCGGCGCCCGGGCATCGGGAGGCGGGCGGCTCAGGGCCGCCCTTCGTGAGGTTTCCCGGAGGCGGCAGAAGGGCGGAGGGGAAGGAGGGGACAGCCGGGGACCTCCCGCCGCGCGCGTGTCCGGGGCGCGGCGGCTGTCGGTGCCCGCGGAGCCCGGCGGGACGGCGGGGGAGCGCGAGGGGCACGGAGCGGCGAAAGAGGCGGCAGGTGAGTGCGGCAGCGGCGAGGGTGACCGTGCCGTTGGAACGGGGGGAGCGGGAGGGGCCGGCGCGGCGCGGCGCGGAGGCGTTCGGTTCCGGTTCCCCCCCCCGCCCCCCCCGCCCCCCCCCCGCCCTTACGGCCGCGCTGGCGAAGCTGCTGGGAGGCGTGCGGTCCGGAGCCGCGTCTCCCTCCGGCGCAGCGCCCGTGCCCGGTGCGGCAGCCCCTCCGGGAGCGGCGCAGCCCCCGTCGGTCGCGGGGACGGTTACAAGCAGAGCTAAGGCGCGGTTGCGGGCGGGCTGGGTGGCGTGGCGAGCGGGGCGCCGCTCCGGCGGGAGCTCGGGGCGAGCCCCGGCGGGTTCCGTGTCCTGCGGGCGCGGCTTTCGCGCCGCGGCTCTCTCTGTGCGCTTTTTTGTTTGGTCGCGTTTGTTTTTTGGGTTTTTTTTGGCGGGATTCCCGCGAAACGCGGCACGAGCGCTCGCCCGGGGCTGCCGCGGCAGGTCTCAGTGGCGCCGTCCTGTGGGCAAAGCGCGGTACTGCACCCGGCCGCCCCAACGCGGTGCCGCGGCGCGCCTCGGTGCTGCCGCCCTGTGGCGAAACCCGGGTACTGCAGCGCACGGCAAGGTGGGGGGGCAGAGACGCCGATCGAGCCGCGGGGGTTCGCGGTCGGGTCTGTGCGTGCCGGTGTCCGTCCCCCCCCGACGGGGATCAGGTCCCCATTGGTGTGCAAACGACATCCCTCCCTCGGGGCCTCCTTAAACGTTTAATGACGTAAATATTGCTCCTGCTAACGTTGTCGGCGCGGCTTCTTTCCTCAGGGGATCCGTCCGGCAGTCGGTGGCCCACGGTCGCTCGGCAACAGCAGAAGCGGATTGAAGGGACCGGCCGCTGGAGGATGCCGAAGCCTCCCGGGTCAGCGGTGGGAGCAGCTTTGCGTGAAGCGAGGGGTACGTGAAGCCGGGCGTGCGGTGCCGACCGCCCAGCAGGTAAGGGAAGCTAAAGCTTTACCTCCAGGGACTTCTGCCCAGAAAGCTGAAGCAATTGCTCTCGCGTGAGCTGTAGAGTTACGCAAAGAGAAGAAGATTAGTAGCTGCACTGCAGGTTTCTTGAAGGGTGCGGGCCCTTGAAGCCGTTTGAAAAGAATAAAGTGTATTAACGGCACAAGGGAGGCAGATTAAACGTGATGCTCCGGTTGCTGGAAGCTGTGCTGTTGCTAGGAGAGTTGCCGTCACGCGTTGCAACGGGCCTCAGAAGGGAAACGCTGCTCAGGAAACTGGCCATAAATTGGCAGGCTCCGCTGTAAAACCAGCCACCGAGAGGACCGAGACCGGTACGGAAGCCGCGTCTCTGAGCCCAGGTGGCCGTGTCCTCCAGCCAACGTCAGGGAACTGTAACAAAGAGGATAAGCAATTAATAGGAGATTAATAGCCCGATCAGAATTAGGGTCCAAAGGAGCCGTCACCGGCGACGGGAGAGCAGCGGCGCCTCGCGGCGCGAGGAGCTGACGCGCTCTGTCGAGATCGGACGAACAGGTAAGAGCGAATTTAGAAGCCCTGTGCGAGCGAGGCAATGGGAAACGTGCCTAGAAAACCGTCTTGATAGTGCACACGGGGCACAGACAAGAGCAGCCGGACGAGGGAAACGTACCAGGACGACGCTGGCAAAGGGAGTTCTCCGAGCTGCCTGGAAAAGGGGGGTGTCGATACCGGCCGGCACGAACGGCTCCCTTCTCGGGTCGGCCGGAAGCGTTGCCGTGCCGGGGGGCGGCTGCCGGCCTGCGGGCCGGGGCTGCGGCTGTTTGGGGCGCTGCCCCCGCTTTGTTTTCCTCGGGGAGCCCCCCCACGTTCGGGGGCTTGTGGGACGTGCACGTGCGAATGACACGGTGTTCCCAGCTGCTCTGTTCTCTGCCTTGTTTTTTCAGACGCCTGTCCCTGTTTTCTCTTCCCGCTTTTGAAGAGAAGCTGCCGAGTCAGCGTACGCTGCGGTGAAGTTCTACAAGATGCAGCCCTCAGGAACCGGTTGACGTGAGGGAAATGCTTTCTGACCGCCTGCGCGGTGAGGGGACGTTTTTCACCTTTTAGCTCCTTCTGCACGACAAGAGGGAGACGGAAGGTTAAGTAACACGTTGTTTAGGAGCTGAGAGCTTGGTTTGCATTTAACTAATAATTAAGAGACGTGTTGTCAGCGAGAAACTAAACGATTACAACTAACCTCATCAAATGAAGTAAAGACAGGCCAGCCAGGCGTGGTGGTGGAGTTGCTCTCTATGTGAGAGAGCAGCTACAGTGTACTAAATTCTGCCCAGGAGCGGATGAGGAGCGAGTTGAGAGTGTATGGGTCAGGATCAAGGGGCAGGCTGGCAGGGGTGACACTGCTGTGGGCGTCTGTTGCAGGCCACCAGATCAGGCTGAGGAAGCTGATGAGGCCTTCTATGGGCAGCTGAGAGCGGCCTCACGGTCACAGGCCCTGTTGTTGTGGGGGATTTTAAGTTCCCTGGTGTTTGCTGGAAGGACCGTTCAGCCAGCCAGCCACAGTCCAGGAGGTTCCTGCCGTGCATCGGTGAGAACCGCCTCATGCAGGTGGTGGAGGAGCCGACTGGGAGAGGTGCACTGCTGGATCTCATCCTCGCTAGCAAGGAGGGTCTGGTCGAAGCAGGAAAGGTTGAGGGCTGCCTGGGCTGCAGTGACCACGAGAAGGTGGAGTTCAGCATCTTGGGTGGCAGGAACAGAACAGCAAGTAGAATTGCAACCCTGGACTTTAGCAGGGCTAACTTTGGCCTTTTCAAGCAATTGCTGGGGGAAATCCCACGGGCAAGACTGCTTGAAGGAAAAGGGGCCCGAGATAGCTGGGTTGCATTCAGAGATTGCTTCTTCCACCTCAGGATCAGAGCATCCCCACACGAAGGGAGTCGAGGAAGGGAGCCAGGAGGCCTGCGTGGTTGAACAGGGACCTGTTGGGTATGCTCAAGCAGAAGAGGAGAGTTTGCAGGTCATGGAGGCAGGGGCTGGCCACTTGGGAGGAATATAGGGCTGCTGTTAGAGGATGCAGGAAGGCAGCTAGGATAGCCAAGGCCCCCTAGAATTACAGCTGGCGAGAGGGGTCAAGGACAGCAAAAAGAGCTTTTTCAAATACATAGCAGATAAAACTAACACCAGAGGCAATGTAGGCCCACTGATGAACGGGGTGGGTGCCCTGGTGGCAGAAGATACAGAGGAGGCAGAATTCCTGAATGCCTTCTTTGTCTCTGTCTACTCTGCCGGAGGCCGTCCTGGGGAGCCCTGTACCCCTGAGACCCCGGATGAAGCCAGGTCAGTGGAGGAGTTTGCTTTAGTCGATGAGGACTGGGTTAGGGAGCAATTAAATAGTCTGGACATCCATAAATCCACGGGTCCGGATGGGATGCACCCGCGGGTGCTGAGGGAGCCGGCTGAAGTCACTGCTGGACCGCTCTCCGTCATCTTTGCCAAGTCTTGGGAAACGGGGGAGGTGCCCGAGGATTGGAGGAAAGCAAATGTCACTGCAGTCTTCAAAAAGGGCAAGAAGGAGGACCCGGGTAATTACAGACCGGTCAGCCTCTCCTCTGTCCCTGGGAAAGTAATGGAACAGCTTCGTCTGGACAACAGAGCAGTGAGGTGGGTTGCAAACTGGCTTAAGGAGAGAAGCCAGAGAGCGGTAGTCAATGGTGCGGAGTCCAGCTGGAGGCCAGTATCCAGTGCAGTGCCTCAGGGGGCAGCGCTGGGGCCAATATTATTCAATATATTCATTAACGATTTGGACGAGGGAATAGAGTGCACTATCGGCAAGTTTGCTGATGACACCAAGCTGGGAGGGGTGGCTGACACGCCAGAAGGCTGTGCTGCCATCAGAGACCTGGACAGGCTGGAGAGTTGGGCGGGGAATAACCTGATGAAATTTGACAAGGGCAAGTGTAGAGTCCTGCACCTGGGCAGGAACAACCCCAGGTTCCAGTATAGGTTGGGAAATTACATGTTAGAGAGCAGTGTAGGGGAAAGGGACCTGGGGGTCCTGGTGGACAGCAGGATGACCATGAGCCAGCCCTGTGCCCTTGTGGCCAGGAAGGCCAATGGCATCCTGGGGTGTATTAGAAGGGGGGTGGTTAGTAGGTGGAGAGAGGTCCTCCTTCCCCTCTGCTCCGCCCTGGTGAGACCGCATCTGGAATATTGTGTCCAGTTGTGGGCCCCTCAGTTCCAGAAGGACAGGGAACTGCTGGAGAGGGTCCAGCGTAGGGCAACCAAGATGATTAAGGGAGTGGAGCATCTCCCGTGTGAGGAAAGGCTGAGGGAGCTGGGGCTCTTTAGTTTGGAGAAGAGGAGACTAAGGGGGGACCTTATCAATGTTTATAAATACATAAAGGGTGAGTGCCATGAGGATGGAGCCAGGCTCTTCTCGGTGGCAAACAACGATAGGACAAGGGGTAATGGGATCAAGCTGGAACACAAGAGGTTCCGCTTAAATTTGAGAAGAAACTTCTTCTCAGTGAGGGTGGCAGAGCCTGGCCCAGGCTGCCCAGGGGGGTTGCGGAGCCTCCTTCTCTGGAGACATTCAAAACCCGCCTGGACGTGCTCCTGTGCGACCTCACCTGGGCGTTCCTGCTCCACGGGGGGATTGGACTGGATGATCTTTTGAGGTCCCTTCCCGTCCCAAACATACTGTGATACTGTGAAGAATGCGGCTTAGCAGCGCTGCTGACTCTGCCGTCCCGTTCCCTTCCCCGTTTCAGCCGGCGAGGCGGCCGGAGGACCCGCTCTGTGCGGCCGCGGGGCCCGCGGAGTCGAGGGCTCTGTCGGCGCGCCCCGGGGGTTTCTCTGGAGAGACTCCTCGTCTCGGTCGCGTCGCGGCGGGGACGGACGAGGACCTCTGGCGAGGGGTCTTTCTGCGCTGGGAGCCGGGACCGGGCACGCGCTCGCGGGGCGTCCGTAAGTCGCGGTACGGAATTTAGGCAGGATAGCGCGCACGGGCTTGCGAGCGCCTTACAGGCGTGCGGTGGTTGCTCGTGCGGCCAGCTTTTGGTGTCGGTTGTTCCGGCGCTCCGTCGCGGTGTAGAGCCGGCCCCGTACGTAGCGGTGAGGCGTACCGCAGTTCGGTTTGATTCTCGGATAGGCCTCGGCTCTGACTGTGCACTCGAACGCCAAAACCTACAGCGGAAGCTGCGGTGGCTTTAGCGTGCAAGGGGCGCGAGCGCCGTGAAGCCGCCCGTGTGGCCGAGCGTCCCGATCGCGGCGCTGAGCGTTAGACGGACTTGAGCCGCGTGCCGGAATTGTTTTGTTTTGGAGAGGGCGGGATAAACCTGGAGCACAACTTGTGAGGGCGGTACGTCGTGGGCAGGTTTTAGTATTGCCTGTGGAGTGCCGCTAGAAGCGTTCGTAGTTCTTGCTTGTCTCTGTTACAAGATGAGCCGTGTCGTCCTGCGTGACGCGTAACGGGAGGACGGCGCGGTAGCGGTGCTCTGCACAAGAGCCCGTTGGGCGGTATTTTAGCTCGTGGGAAAGGGATTGGGGAACCACCTGGTGGGAATGCGAGGAGAGCAGCCCTGGCGGAATCTGAGGAGCCGAGGCCGTTGTATAAATTGGACAAGGAAGGAAAGGCTGCGGGCACAGCGCGGTGCTGCACCCGGCCGCCCCAACGCGGAACTCTAATGTGGAATTCCTGTGTTTCAGAGGGGGAGCTGTGACCGCCCCGTGCTCAGCAGACCCCCCAGCCCGGGTGGGGGGAGCAGCGCCGGAGCGGGAGACGCGGCTCCGTCCTCCGTCCCCAGCGTGCCGGGGGGCGGCTGCCGGCCTGTGGGACGTGGCTGCGGCTGTTCGGGGCGCTGCCCCCCCATGTTTGGGCGCTCTGGTATGTACATAGGTAAATGGCGTTTTAAAGTAACGTGCTGCCCGCTGGGGCTGTTTTCCTTTTCTACCTTTTTTTTTTTTGAGTGAATAAATGGGGGGACTCGGGGGGTGACGATGACGTTACTGGAGGAGCAGGCCAGTGAGAGATGGGGGCATTCAGCCCCAAAACGCCTGAACAGTCATGGGTGGGGTGTTTAGTGGTGCTGTGGGGAGGAGAAATTTCTCCCTGTCCGTTGCAGAGAAAACAGAACAATCCCACATCAAAGCTGTCCTAGAGAAGTACTTGCTGTTTGTCATTGCGGTTCTAGAGCAGCCCGATGTGCTGTTAAAGGTTGTGGTGGTGCGGGTCAGGGATCCCCAGGCTGTGCCGAGACCGCAGGACGGCTGCTGGTGGAACAAAGTCAAGGACAGCTTCTCAGAGTAAGAACCTCTCTATTTGTTCTCCTCGGGACACATCCCTTTGCCTCTGGACCCCTCACAAGCTCACTCGCCACCTTGTTCCCTCAGAAACCCGTTTCCTCCCAGTTCCTCTGCGATTACCCTGCCTGCCTTTGGGTCCCTGCAGGCTCGTTGGTGGCATCACGGTGCCTGTTTGACCTTTTGCCCCGTTAAATTCCACTCTTTTCTCTCTTCCCCTCAAAACTTCCCCGGTTGCTCTTGTCACATCCCAGAGGCCTCATTTTCCCCTCTTGTCTCCTCTCAGGACCCCCCATCTGTTGGCCCCTGTCGAGGGTTTAGATTGCGGGGTGACAGTAAAACCCTGGCAGATGTATTGTTAACCCCGTCTCCCCCCCACTTCCCCCTTTTGCCCCTCCCTCTCCCCCCTTCCCACTCAGGACAGGCGATCCGGAGGGAAAGAAGGACAGAGAGAAGAGAGTTGGAAAAACTGGCAATGTTTTACTAATGCTATATTAAGAGTAGAGAAAATAATACAAAACCAATCCTGAAAGTCTCAGCAACTGCAGAGCCGGCACCTGAAGTCCTGGACTGGACTCTGCAGCCAACCGGAGCTGGATTCAGTCTCTCAGCAGGCCTCAGTTTGCAGGGACGACTAGCAAGGTCCTCTCCTAATGTCACCATAAGCAGAAGGGACGAAAAGGGGCAAAGAGGACAAGATCCTCATGATCTGCCACTTCTATATGAAGTATTCATGTGAAGGGGATGTTATACACGGTTGGTCAGTTTGTTGGTCACCTGTTTCTTGTTGCTCCTCTTGCAAGATGTGAATCTGTCCTTATCAACAAGTAAGCATTCCATTGCAATGTTTATCAAAACATGTATGTGTCTGGTTCTCCAGGAAAAGGCAGCTAATATGAAGCTTTAGCTGACAGGCAAATTCATGCTGTCTGCCTATCAGATTGCCGGAGGGGCGGGCGTCGAGGGCTGGGTACTGCGTGCCGCCCGCAGCCAATGATGGTGCGGAAGAGGCGGGCGTTGCGGTGTCCCTACTGCGCATGCCCCAGTCGCGAGCGCTGATAGGCGGAGAGGGAGATGATTGACGTGTCCCGGGGAGCGAACCGGGATGCGGCAAGGGGCGGGTGCTGCAGTCTCCCTAGTGCGCATGCCCAAACCGCGAGCGCTGATAGGTCCGCGGTGTCTCGGGGCCGGGGCCGGGGGGGGAGACCGGGAGCGAACGGGAACGGGGGTCGGGGCGGCTGCGGAGCGCTCGCTGCGGCCGGCGCCCGGGCATCGGGAGGCGGGCGGCTCAGGGCCGCCCTTCGTGAGGTTTCCCGGAGGCGGCAGAAGGGCGGAGGGGAAGGAGGGGACAGCCGGGGACCTCCCGCCGCGCGCGTGTCCGGGGCGCGGCGGCTGTCGGTGCCCGCGGAGCCCGGCGGGACGGCGGGGGAGCGCGAGGGGCACGGAGCGGCGAAAGAGGCGGCAGGTGAGTGCGGCAGCGGCGAGGGTGACCGTGCCGTTGGAACGGGGGGAGCGGGAGGGGGCGGCGCGGCGCGGCGCGGAGGCGTTCGGTTCCGGTTCCCCCCCCCGCCCCCCCCGTCCTTACGGCCGCTCTGGCGAAGCTGCTGGGAGGCGTGCGGTCCGGAGCCGCGTCTCCCTCCGGCGCAGCGCCCGTGCCCGGTGCGGCAGCCCCTCCGGGAGCGGCGCAGCCCCCGTCGGTCGCGGGGACGGTTACAAGCAGAGCTAAGGCGCGGTTGCGGGCGGGCTGGGTGGCGTGGCGAGCGGGGCGCCGCTCCGGCGGGAGCTCGGGGCGAGCCCCGGCGGGTTCCGTGTCCTGCGGGCGCGGCTTTCGCGCCGCGGCTCTCTCTGTGCGCTTTTTTGTTTGGTCGCGTTTGTTTTTTGGGGTTTTTTTGGCGGGATTCCCGCGAAACGCGGCACGAGCGCTCGCCCGGGGCTGCCGCGGCAGGTCTCAGTGGCGCCGTCCTGTGGGCAAAGCGCGGTACTGCACCCGGCCGCCCCAACGCGGTGCCGCGGCGCGCCTCGGTGCTGCCGCCCTGTGGCGAAACTCGGGTACTGCAGCGCACGGCAAGGGGGGGGGGCAGAGACGCCGATCGAGCCGCGGGGGTTCGCGGTCGGGTCTGTGCGTGCCGGTGTCCGTCCCCCCCCGACGGGGGTCAGGTCCCCATTGGTGTGCAAACGACATCCCTCCCTCGGGGCCTCCTTAAACGTTTAATGACGTAAATATTGCTCCTGCTAACGTTGTCGGCGCGGCTTCTTTCCTCAGGGGATCCGTCCGGCAGTCGGTGGCCCGCGGTTGCTCGGCAACAGCAGAAGCGGATTGAAGGGACCGGCCGCTGGAGGATGCCGAAGCCTCCCGGGTCAGCGGTGGGAGCAGCTTTGCGTGAAGCGAGGGGTACGTGAAGCCGGGCGTGCGGTGCCGACCGCCCAGCAGGTAAGGGAAGCTAAAGCTTTACCTCCAGGGACTTCTGCCCAGAAAGCTGAAGCAATTGCTCTCGCGTGAGCTGTAGAGTTACGCAAAGAGAAGAAGATTAGTAGCTGCACTGATTCTAAGCAGGTTTCTTGAAGGGTGCGGGCCCTTGAAGCCGTTTGAAAAGAATAAAGTGTATTAACGGCACAAGGGAGGCAGATTAAACGTGATGCTCCGGTTGCTGGAAGCTGTGCTGTTGCTAGGAGAGTTGCCGTCACGCGTTGCAACGGGCCTCAGAAGGGAAACGCTGCTCAGGAAACTGGCCATAAATTGGCAGGCGCCGCTGTCAAACCAGCCACCGAGAGGACAGAGACCGGTACGGAAGCTGCGTCTCTGAGCCCAGGTGGCCGTGTCCTCCAGCCAACGTCAGGGAACTGTAACAAAGAGGATAAGCAATTAATAGGAGATTAATAGCCCGATCAGAATTAGGGTCCAAAGGAGCCGTCACCGGCGACGGGAGAGCAGCGGCGCCTCGCGGCGCGAGGAGCTGAAGCGCTCTGTCGAGATCGGACGAACAGGTAAGAGCGAATTTAGAAGCTCTGTGCGAACGAGGCAATGGGAAACGTGCCTAGAAAACCGTCTTGATAGTGCACACGGGGTACAGACAAGAGCAGCCGGACGAGGGAAACGTACCAGGACGACACTGGCAAAGGGAGTTCTCCGAGCTGCCTGGAAAAGGGGGGTGTCGATACCGGCCGGCACGAACGGCTCCCTTCTCGGGTCGGCCGGAAGCGTTGCCGGGCCGGGGGGCGGCTGCCGGCCTGCGGGCCGGGGCTGCGGCTGTTTGGGGCGCCGCCCCCGCTTTGTTTTCCTCGGGGAGCCCCCCCACGCTCGGGGGCTTGTGGGACGTGCACGTGCGAATGACACGGTGTTCCCAGCTGCTCTGTTCTCTGCCTTGTTTTTTCAGACGCCTGTCCCTGTTTTCTCTTCCCGCTTTTGAAGAGAAGCTGCCGAGTCAGCGTACGCTGCGGTGAAGTTCTACAAGATGCAGCCCTCAGGAACCGGTTGCTGTGGGGTTGCTCGTGCGGCCAGCTTTTGGTGTCGGTTGTTCCGGCGCTCCGTCGCGGTGTAGAGCCGGCCCCGTACGTAGCGGTGAGGCGTACCGCAGTTCGGTTTGATTCTCGGATAGGCCTCGGCTCTGACTGTGCACTCGAACGCCAAAACCTACAGCGGAAGCTGCGGTGGCTTTAGCGTGCAAGGGGCGCGAGCGCCGTGAAGCCGCCCGTGTGGCCGAGCGTCCCGATCGCGGCGCTGAGCGTTAGGCGGACTTGAGCCGCGTGCCGGAATTGTTTTGTTTTGGAGAGGGCGGGATAAACCTGGAGCACAACTTGTGAGGGCGGTACGTCGTGGGCAGGTTTTAGTATTGCCTGTGGAGTGCCGCTAGAAGCGTTCGTAGTTCTTGCTTGTCTCTGTTACAAGATGAGCCGTGTCGTCCTGCGTGACGCGTAACGGGAGGACGGCGCGGTAGCGGTGCTCTGCAAAAGAGCCCGTTGGGGGGTATTTTAGCTCGCGGGAAAGGGATTGGGGAACCACCTGGTGGGAATGCGAGGAGAGCAGCCCTGGCGGAATCTGAGGAGCCGAGGCCGTTGTATAAATTGGACAAGGAAGGAAAGGCTGCGGGCAAAGCGCGGTGCTGCACCCGGCCGCCCCAGTGCGGTGCCGCGGCGCGCCTCGGTGCTGCCGCCCTGTGGCGAAACCCCGGTACTGCAGCGCACGGCAAGGGGGGGGGGCAGATGCCGCGATTGAGAGACGGGGACGCAACTTGATGCAAGCAAAGTGTCCACTTTATTGCTCTTCACACAATTCTTTTATACTGTTACATGCATAACAACTACTATCGTGGATTATGCTGATTGGCACAACAATTAATTATCTCATACATATTACAAAGGCTGAGCTCATGATAGGTTAGTAAGAGCATGCAAATCTGTCCTAGCTCCTTGTTACTATCGTGTCCTGTGTGCTGGGCAAGCTTTACAGGCTGCTTTCTCACAGCCACAAGGTCCTGTTGCTAAACAGGACATTCCCATCTATCATCACAAGTTTCTGCTCTTTGTGCTTACATCTGCATGTTGTAACTTTTCACGGCCCTTAGTAATTTTCCATGCTAACACAACAGGTCGAGTAGCTAGAACTAGCATATTAACTATAGATATATATTTTTGCTAATATCCTATAAGCCTAGATAACCCACAGGCAGAGACGCCGATCGAGCCGCGGGGGTTCGCGGTCGGGTCTGTGCGGGCCGGTGTCCGTCCCCCCCGACGGGGGTCAGGTCCCCATTGGTGTGCAAACGACACCCCTCCCTCGATGGCTCCTTAGGAGGGTTAATCCCAGTCCTCGTTCTTTTGGCAGCGGCGGGTCTGTGACCTCGCGGGAAGCCCAGGCTGCTGCACAGAGCTCGTCGGGAGCGGGAGCCGCGGAGGCGGGGGGCCTCGACGAGCCAGAGCTGCGTCAGACGGAGGGGGGCGCGCGCGCTGCCCGGGGGCCGCGTCCGGCGGAGCCGAAGTGACCTGCGGCGGCAACGAGCGGGAGCCGCTCGGAGCTGGAGCGGCCGTTGGCCGCGCCTTCCCTGGGGAGGTGAGCGCGGGGAGCCCGGCCTCTCTCTCCCTCGGGGATTAAACGCGCGCCCTTCCCGGGGGCGGCGGCGAGGCGGGTTCCCCCGGCTCTCCCGGGGCGGCCCCGCTGCCGGGGGGCGCGGGCGAGGCGGCGGCAGCGCCTCCTCGGTGCCGGGGGGCGGAGGGGAGAGAGACCTGCCGGCCGGAGCCGCGGGGCGCGCGGCCCCTCGGGCAGGGCGCTCCCGGTCTCTGGGCCGCAGGCCGGGGGCGGCAGACGGGTTCGGGTGCTCTGGCGTGCTTTTTAGCCAGCGTGGCCTTCTCCGCGCCGTGAAGAAAATCCCGCGCGGTCGATTCCGCTCGCCGCTCGGGAGATGCCGCGTCTCTGGGGCCGTGGACTGGGGAAGAACGTTTGCGAGTTGGAGGGCGCTACAAGATATTCCGCGGGGAAGCCGGAGAAGAGGCAAATTGGCTGTCAGCGGAGTTGCGTTCCTTCGGTTTAGGACGTTCAGCTTGTCCTTCCAGAGAAGGAGCAGTCGTGGGTAGGGCCGAGAGAGGCTTTTAGGCGCGTGATCGGAATTGGAGCCAAATGGCACTCGACGTTGCCGCCGTGGGTCTTGGCTTTCAGTGGTTTCCCCGCGGCTGCCTGGTGTTTGGGAGCTCGGAGCGGGCATTTTTTTTCCCCCAAGGAGAGGCTGTGCTTGAAACAGAACTTGCTTGAAGAAGACAGACGAGGCGGGTGAGGATGCAGAGCGGGCCAATCAGATCGCTCGGGAGGGCTGGAGGGGCGGAGCGCCGATAGGCGGGGAGCATGGCAATTGATGTGCGTAGGCAGCCAATGAGGTTGCCGGGGGGGCGGGCGTTGCGGTGTCCGTACTGCGCATGCCCAACTTGCGCAGTCCTCAGTCAGGTCTGACGCTGAGGCGGGCACCTGGGGGCGGAGCGCGGGAAGGAGCATCCAATAGGAGGACGGCGCGGCGGGGTGGAAAGCAGCCAATCAGAGCGCGCCGTCTCAATCCCGTTTGAACAGCTGCCTCCCTGGCAAACGCGTCCGTGGGGTCCCGGGGCGGGTAGCGGGAGTTAACGGGGAAACGGGGGTCGGGGCGAGGGAGGGGAGGCTGTGGAGCGCTCATTTTGGCCTCTCCGTCCCTTTTGCCTCTCTCTCCCTCTCTCTGTGTCTCCTTGTCTTGCTCCCTGTCCCTGTCTTTCTCTGGTAAGCTGACCTGCTCTTTGCCCTTCTTTTTTTGTGGAATCACAGGCTCCTTCTGCTTGGAAAAGACACGTGCAGTTTTAAATTTGGGTTTGAACTCTAGGGTTTTTTTTCCCCCATTAGCGTAAGTGGACGGCACGTTGTCCTGTGGCTCAATCCCCGTTCTGTTCCGTGGAGCCTTCAGTTTAGGATGTTCAGGTAAGACAGTTTGTCCTTCCAGAGAAGGAGCAGTCACCGGTAGGACCGAGAGAGGCTTTTAAGCGCGTGATCGGAACTGAAGCCAAATGGCACTTGACGTTGCCGCTGTGGGTCTTGGCTTTCACTGGTTTCCCCGCGGCTCCCTGGTGTTGGGGAGCTCGGAGCGGGCACGTTTTTTTCCCCGAGGGGAGGCTGTGCTTAAAAAAGAACGTGTTTCCTCAGAGAAGTGCAAGTCCGCGTGCGTAAGACAGACAAAAACCCCAGCCAGCCTAGTCAAGTTCTGAGCGTGCGTCTGTCAGGCGGCTGCTTTACGTTGAGGAGCGCACGGCCGTGCAATGGTAAGGGCGAAGGGCAAGGCAAGACAGAAGGGTTTTTCCTGCTGCGGGTGACCAGCCGCCCCCCTTTTCCGCGTGAAGCAGAGGAGCGCGGTTCGTTGTCGCCTTTTAAACGCGGCGGCGGCGGCGGCAAGCCGCGCGGCCGGAGGGCGCGGGGTGGGGGGGGGGGGGTCCCGGCAGGGCGGCGACCCGGCGGGTGAGGATGCAGAGCGGGCCAATCAGATGGCGCGGGAGGGCTGGAGGGCTGGAGGAGCGGAGCGCTGGTTGGCTGCCTAGGCACGTCAGTTGCCTTTCTGTCTGCCAATCAGATTGCCGGGGGGGCGGGCGTCGAGGGCTGGGTACTGCGCATGCCCCAAAGAGCGAGCGCTGATAGGCGGAGAGATGCTGATTGGCGTGCCGCCCGCAGCCAATGATGTTGCCGAAGGGGCGGGCGTTGCGGCGTCCCTAGTGCGCATGCCCCAGCCGCGATCGCTGATAGGCGGCGAGAGAAGTGATTGACGTGTCCCGGGGAGCCAACCGGGATGCGGCAAGGGGCGGGAGCTGCGGTCTCCCTACTGCGCATGCCCCAGCCGCGATCGCTGATAGGCGGCAAGAGGGCTGATTGACGTGTCCCGGGGAGCCAACCGGGATGCGGCAAGGGGCGGGTGCTGCGGTCTCCCTACTGCGCATGCCCAAACCGCCAGCGCTGATAGGTCCGCGGTGTCTCGGTGCCGCGCCGTGGGGGGAGACCGGGAGCGAACGGGAACGGGGGTCGGGGCGGCTGCGGAGCGCTCGCTGCGGCCGGCGCCCGGGCATCGGGAGGCGGGCGGCTCAGGGCCGCCCTTCGTGAGGTTTCCCGGAGGCGGCAGAAGGGCGGAGGGGAAGGAGGGGACAGCCGGGGACCTCCCGCCGCGCGCGTGTCCGGGGCGCGGCGGCTGTCGGTGCCCGCGGAGCCCGGCGGGACGGCGGGGGAGCGCGAGGGGCACGGAGCGGCGAAAGAGGCGGCAGGTGAGTGCGGCAGCGGCGAGGGTGACCGTGCCGTTGGAACGGGGGGAGCGGGAGGGGGCGGCGCGGCGCGGCGCGGAGGCGTTCGGTTCCGGTTCCCCCCCCCCGCCCCCCCCGCCCCCCCCCGCCCTTACGGCCGCGCTGGCGAAGCTGCTGGGAGGCGTGCGGTCCGGAGCCGCGTCTCCCTCCGGCGCAGCGCCCGTGCCCGGTGCGGCAGCCCCTCCGGGAGCGGCGCAGCCCCCGTCGGTCGCGGGGACGGTTACAAGCAGAGCTAAGGCGCGGTTGCGGGCGGGCTGGGTGGCGTGGCGAGCGGGGCGCCGCTCCGGCGGGAGCTCGGGGCGAGCCCCGGCGGGTTCCGTGTCCTGCGGGCGCGGCTTTCGCGCCGCGGCTCTCTCTGTGCGCTTTTTTGTTTGGTCGCGTTTGTTTTTTGGGTTTTTTTTGGCGGGATTCCCGCGAAACGCGGCACGAGCGCTCGCCCGGGGCTGCCGCGGCAGGTCTCAGTGGCGCCGTCCTGTGGGCAAAGCGCGGTACTGCACCCGGCCGCCCCAACGCGGTGCCGCGGCGCGCCTCGGTGCTGCCGCCCTGTGGCGAAACTCGGGTACTGCAGCGCACGGCAAGGTGGGGGGGCAGAGACGCCGATCGAGCCGCGGGGGTTCGCGGTCGGGTCTGTGCGTGCCGGTGTCCGTCCCCCCCCGACGGGGGTCAGGTCCCCATTGGTGTGCAAACGACATCCCTCCCTCGGGGCCTCCTTAAACGTTTAATGACGTAAATATTGCTCCTGCTAACGTTGTCGGCGCGGCTTCTTTCCTCAGGGGATCCGTCCGGCAGTCGGTGGCCCACGGTTGCTCGGCAACAGCAGAAGCGGATTGAAGGGACCGGCCGCTGGAGGATGCCGAAGCCTCCCGGGTCAGCGGTGGGAGCAGCTTTGCGTGAAGCGAGGGGTACGTGAAGCCGGGCGTGCGGTGCCGACCGCCCAGCAGGTAAGGGAAGCTAAAGCTTTACCTCCAGGGACTTCTGCCCAGAAAGCTGAAGCAATTGCTCTCGCGTGAGCTGTAGAGTTACGCAAAGAGAAGAAGATTAGTAGCTGCACTGATTCTAAGCAGGTTTCTTGAAGGGTGCGGGCCCTTGAAGCCGTTTGAAAAGAATAAAGTGTATTAACGGCACAAGGGAGGCAGATTAAACGTGATGCTCCGGTTGCTGGAAGCTGTGCTGTTGCTAGGAGAGTTGCCGTCACGCGTTGCAACGGGCCTCAGAAGGGAAACGCTGCTCAGGAAACTGGCCATAAATTGGCAGGCGCCGCTGTAAAACCAGCCACCGAGAGGACCGAGACCGGTACGGAAGCCGCGTCTCTGAGCCCAGGTGGCCGTGTCCTCCAGCCAACGTCAGGGAACTGTAACAAAGAGGATAAGCAATTAATAGGAGATTTATAGCCCGATCAGAATTAGGGTCCAAAGGAGCCGTCACGGGCGACGGGAGAGCAGCGGCGCCTCGCGGCGCAAGGAGCTGACGCGCTCTGTCGAGATCGGACGAACAGGTAAGAGCGAATTTAGAAGCCCTGTGCGAACGAGGCAATGGGAAACGTGCCTAGAAAACCATCTTGATGGTGCACGCGGGGTACAGACAAGAGCAGCCGGACGAGGGAAACGTACCAGGACGACGCTGGCAAAGGGAGTTCTCCGAGCTGCCTGGAAAAGGGGGGTGTCGATACCGGCCGGCACGAACAGCTCCCTTCTCGGGTCGGCCGGAAGCGTTGCCGTGCCGGGGGGCGGCTGCCGGCCTGCGGGCCGGGGCTGCGGCTGTTTGGGGCGCTGCCCCCGCTTTGTTTTCCTCGGGGAGCCCCCCCACGTTCGGGGGCTTGTGGGACGTGCACGTGCGAATGACACGGTGTTCCCAGCTGCTCTGTTCTCTGCCTTGTTTTTCCAGACGCCTGTCCCTGTTTTCTCTTCCCGCTTTTGAAGAGAAGCTGCCGAGTCAGCGTACGCTGCGGTGAAGTTCTACAAGATGCAGCCCTCAGGAACCGGTTGACGTGAGGGAAATGCTTTCTGACCGCCTGCACGGTGAGGGGACGTTTTTCACCTTTTAGCTCCTTCTGCACGACAAGAGGGAGACGGAAGGTTAAGTAACACGTTGTTTAGGAGCTGAGAGCTTAGTTTGTATTTAACTAATAATTAAGAGACGTGTTGTCAGCGAGAAACTAAACGATTACAACTAACCTCATCAAATGAAGTAAAGACAGGCCAGCCAGGCGTGGTGGTGGAGTTGCTCTCTATGTGAGAGAGCAGCTACAGTGTACTAAATTCTGCCCAGGAGCGGATGAGGAGCGAGTTGAGAGTGTATGGGTCAGGATCAAGGGGCAGTCTGTCAGGGGTGACACTGCTGTGGGCGTCTGTTGCAGGCCACCAGATCAGGCTGAGGAAGCTGATGAGGCCTTCTATGGGCAGCTGAGAGCGGCCTCACGGTCACAGGCCCTGTTGTTGTGGGGGATTTTAAGTTCCCTGGTGTTTGCTGGAAGGACCGTTCAGCCAGCCAGCCACAGTCCAGGAGGTTCCTGCCGTGCATCGGTGAGAACCGCCTCATGCAGGTGGTGGAGGAGCCGACTGGGAGAGGTGCACTGCTGGATCTCATCCTCGCTAGCAAGGAGGGTCTGGTCGAAGCAGGAAAGGTTGAGGGCTGCCTGGGCTGCAGTGACCACGAGAAGGTGGAGTTCAGCATCTTGGGTGGCAGGAACAGAACAGCAAGTAGAATTGCAACCCTGGACTTTAGCAGGGCCAACTTTGGCCTTTTCAAGCAATTGCTGGGGGAAATCCCACGGGCAAGACTGCTTGAAGGAAAAGGGGCCCGAGATAGCTGGGTTGCATTCAGAGATTGCTTCTTCCACGCTCAGGATCAGAGCATCCCCACACGAAGGGAGTCGAGGAAGGGAGCCAGGAGGCCTGCGTGGTTGAACAGGGACCTGTTGGGTATGCTCAAGCAGAAGAGGAGAGTTTGCAGGTCATGGAGGCAGGGGCTGGTCACTTGGGAGGAATATAGGGCTGCTGTTAGAGGATGCAGGAAGGCAGCTAGGATAGCCAAGGCCCCCTAGAATTACAGCTGGCGAGAGGGGTCAAGGACAGCAAAAAGAGCTTTTTCAAATACATAGCAGATAAAACTAACACCAGAGGCAATGTAGGCCCACTGATGAACGGGGTGGGTGCCCTGGTGGCAGAAGATACAGAGGAGGCAGAATTCCTGAATGCCTTCTTTGTCTCTGTCTACTCTGCCGGAGGCCGTCCTGGGGAGCCCTGTACCCCTGAGACCCCGGATGAAGCCAGGTCAGTGGAGGAGTTTGCTTTAGTCGATGAGGACTGGGTTAGGGAGCAATTAAATAGTCTGGACATCCATAAATCCACGGGTCCGGATGGGATGCACCCGCGGGTGCTGAGGGAGCCGGCTGAAGTCACTGCTGGACCGCTCTCCGTCATCTTTGCCAAGTCTTGGGAAACGGGGGAGGTGCCCGAGGATTGGAGGAAAGCAAATGTCACTGCAGTCTTCAAAAAGGGCAAGAAGGAGGACCCGGGTAATTACAGACCGGTCAGCCTCACCTCTGTCCCTGGGAAAGTAATGGAACAGCTTCGTCTGGACAACAGAGCAGTGAGGTGGGTTGCAAACTGGCTTAAGGAGAGAAGCCAGAGAGCGGTAGTCAATGGTGCGGAGTCCAGCTGGAGGCCAGTATCCAGTGCAGTGCCTCAGGGGTCAGCGCTGGGGCCAATATTATTCAATATATTCATTAACGATTTGGACGAGGGAATAGAGTGCACTATCGGCAAGTTTGCTGATGACACCAAGCTGGGAGGGGTGGCTGACACGCCAGAAGGCTGTGCTGCCATCAGAGACCTGGACAGGCTGGAGAGTTGGGCGGGGAATAACCTGATGAAATTTGACAAGGGCAAGTGTAGAGTCCTGCACCTGGGCAGGAACAACCCCAGGTTCCAGTATAGGTTGGGAAATTACATGTTAGAGAGCAGTGTAGGGGAAAGGGACCTGGGGGTCCTGGTGGACAGCAGGGTGACCATGAGCCAGCCCTGTGCCCTTGTGGCCAGGAAGGCCAATGGCATCCTGGGGTGTATTAGAAGGGGGGTGGTTAGTAGGTGGAGAGAGGTCCTCCTTCCCCTCTGCTCCGCCCTGGTGAGACCGCATCTGGAATATTGTGTCCAGTTGTGGGCCCCTCAGTTCCAGAAGGACAGGGAACTGCTGGAGAGGGTCCAGCGTAGGGCAACCAAGATGATTAAGGGAGTGGAGCATCTCCCGTGTGAGGAAAGGCTGAGGGAGCTGGGGCTCTTTAGTTTGGAGAAGAGGAGACTAAGGGGGGACCTTATCAATGTTTATAAATACATAAAGGGTGAGTGCCATGAGGATGGAGCCAGGCTCTTCTCGGTGGCAAACAACGATAGGACAAGGGGTAATGGGATCAAGCTGGAACACAAGAGGTTCCACTTAAACTTGAGCAGAAACTTCCTCTCAGTGAGGGTGGCAGAGCCTGGCCCAGGCTGCCCAGGGGGGTTGCGGAGCCTCCTTCTCTGGAGACATTCAAAACCCGCCTGGACGTGCTCCTGTGCGACCTCACCTGGGCGTTCCTGCTCCACGGGGGGATTGGACTGGATGATCTTTTGAGGTCCCTTCCCGTCCCAAACATACTGTGATACTGTGAAGAATGCGGCTTAGCAGCGCTGCTGACTCTGCCGTCCCGTTCCCTTCCCCGTTTCAGCCGGCGAGGCGGCCGGAGGACCCGCTCTGTGCGGCCGCGGGGCCCGCGGAGTCGAGGGCTCTGTCGGCGCGCCCCGGGGGTTTCTCTGGAGAGACTCCTCGTCTCGGTCGCGTCGCGGCGGGGACGGACGAGGACCTCTGGCGAGGGGTCTTTCTGCGCTGGGAGCCGGGACCGGGCACGCGCTCGCGGGGCGTCCGTAAGTCGCGGTACGGAATTTAGGCAGGATCGCGCGCACGGGCTTGCGAGCGCCTTACAGGCGTGCGGTGGTTGCTCGTGCGGCCAGCTTTTGGTGTCGGTTGTTCCGGCGCTCCGTCGCGGTGTAGAGCCGGCCCCGTACGTAGCGGTGAGGCGTACCGCAGTTCGGTTTGATTCTCGGATAGGCCTCGGCTCTGACTGTGCACTCGAACGCCAAAACCTACAGCGGAAGCTGCGGTGGCTTTAGCGTGCAAGGGGCGCGAGCGCCGTGAAGCCGCCCGTGTGGCCGAGCGTCCCGATCGCGGCGCTGAGCGTTAGACGGACTTGAGCCGCGTGCCGGAATTGTTTTGTTTTGGAGAGGGCGGGATAAACTTGGAGCACAACTTGTGAGGGCGGTACGTCGTGGGCAGGTTTTAGTATTGCCTGTGGAGTGCCGCTAGAAGCGTTCGTAGTTCTTGCTTGTCTCTGTTACAAGATGAGCCGTGTCGTCCTGCGTGACGCGTAACGGGAGGACGGCGCGGTAGCGGTGCTCTGCACAAGAGCCCGTTGGGCGGTATTTTAGCTCGCGGGAAAGGGATTGGGGAACCACCTGGTGGGAATGCGAGGAGAGCAGCCCTGGCGGAATCTGAGGAGCCGAGGCCGTTGTATAAATTGGACAAGGAAGGAAAGGCTGCGGGCACAGCGCGGTGCTGCACCCGGCCGCCCCAACGCGGAACTCTAATGTGGAATTCCTGTGTTTCAGAGGGGGAGCTGTGACCGCCCCGTGCTCAGCAGACCCCCCAGCCCGGGTGGGGGGAGCAGCGCCGGAGCGGGAGACGCGGCTCCGTCCTCCGTCCCCAGCGTGCCGGGGGGCGGCTGCCGGCCTGTGGGACGTGGCTGCGGCTGTTCGGGGCGCTGCCCCCCCATGTTTGGGCGCTCTGGTATGTACATAGGTAAATGGCGTTTTAAAGTAACGTGCTGCCCGCTGGGGCTGTTTTCCTTTTCTACCTTTTTTTTTTTGAGTGAATAAATGGGGGGACTCGGGGGGTGACGATGACGTTACTGGAGGAGCAGGCCAGTGAGAGATGGGGGCATTCAGCCCCAAAACGCCTGAACAGTCATGGGTGGGGTGTTTAGTGGTGCTGTGGGGAGGAGAAATTTCTCCCTGTCCGTTGCAGAGAAAACAGAACAATCCCACATCAAAGCTGTCCTAGAGAAGTACTTGCTGTTTGTCATTGCGGTTCTAGAGCAGCCCGATGTGCTGTTAAAGGTTGTGGTGGTGCGGGTCAGGGATCCCCAGGCTGTGCCGAGACCGCAGGACGGCTGCTGGTGGAACAAAGTCAAGGACAGCTTCTCAGAGTAAGAACCTCTCTATTTGTTCTCCTCGGGACACATCCCTTTGCCTCTGGACCCCTCACAAGCTCACTCGCCACCTTGTTCCCTCAGAAACCCGTTTCCTCCCAGTTCCTCTGCGATTACCCTGCCTGCCTTTGGGTCCCTGCAGGCTCGTTGGTGGCATCACGGTGCCTGTTTGACCTTTTGCCCCATTAAATTCCCCTCTTTTCTCTCTTCCCCTCAAAACTTCCCCAGTTGCTCTTGACACACCCCAGAGGCCTCATTTTCCCCTCTTGTCTCCTCTCAGGACCCCCCATCTGTTGGCCCCTGTCGAGGGTTTAGATTGCGGGGTGACAGTAAAACCCTGGCAGATGTATTGTTAACCCCGTCTCCCCCCCACTTCCCCCTTTTGCCCCTCCCTCTCCCCCCTTCCCACTCAGGACAGGCGATCCGGAGGGAAAGAAGGACAGAGAGAAGAGAGTTGGAAAAACTGGCAATGTTTTACTAATGCTATATTAAGAGCAGAGAAAATAATACAAAACCAATCCTGAAAGTCTCAGCAACTGCAGAGCCGGCACCTGAAGTCCTGGACTGGACTCTGCAGCCAACCGGAGCTGGATTCAGTCTCTCAGCAGGCCTCAGTTTGCAGGGACGACTAGCAAGGTCCTCTCCTAATGTCACCATAAGCAGAAGGGACGAAAAGGGGCAAAGAGGACAAGATCCTCATGATCTGCCACTTCTATATGAAGTATTCATGTGAAGGGGATGTTATACACGGTTGGTCAGTTTGTTGGTCACCTGTTTCTTGTTGCTCCTCTTGCAAGATGTGAATCTGTCCTTATCAACAAGTAAGCATTCCATTGCAGTGTTTATCAAAACATGTATGTGTCTGGTTCTCCAGGAAAAGGCAGCTAATATGAAGCTTTAGCTGACAGGCAAATTCACTGAAAGAGAAACTTGTTTTTTAATGAAACCAGGACAGCCCCCTCCCCAATCCCCTCAGGACTCCTCTGATTCCCATCTGCTCCTCTCAGGACAGCTGAGCTTGTCTTTTGGGGCCCCTGAGAGCCCCCATTTACCTTCTTTTACCTACCTTTGTTGTTGTTCCCAGCCTATCCTGGTGTTTTCCATCCTTCAGGACTTACTTATTACTGTTGTGAGAGTCCGAGAGAAAATGAGGAGTGTCTGTGACTTACAACTGTCGTTGTTGATCTACAGTGTTTTAGAGACGGATTCTTGCAGGATCTATTTCTGGTTCGTCCTTCACTCCTCCCCAGACCGCAGCGCTGGTCCGAGTTCCCCAGCACACGTGTGTGTGTCCAGCCGGGTACGCTGGGGGAGCGCGTCAGGGCGGGCAGACGGCTGAATGGACGCGCTGTCAGCGACTGCGGAACGAGCTGGGGCTGCTTTGACCGTGTCCAGCCTTGTGCGTGTGGTTTGTTTTCACTTGCAGGCTGAAACAGCAGTTTCCTTAATTAAAAACACCCCAACATGTGCCCCGGCCCCCAACAAAAATAACGCCAAAAATGCCACTGAAAGAAACACAGGGAGTTTTTAAAAAATTTCCTTTAGCTTTCTCCCCCCTCCACCCCTACCCTGCTGCGTTCAGTGCAGTGAATGACCGTGAGGAGATGGCTGTGGGTCTGGCTGTTGAAGGGTGTGTGAAGGAGAAGGAGGTGTGTGTAGAGCAGGATTGGTGGTGGAGGTGAGTGCAGCTGGTTCGGGTGTGGGGCTGTAAATTCTTTTTGGAGGCTTCCTAGTTTCTGGTGTCACCTGCGGGGTGAAGTGTGACTCTGTGCAGGTTTGAAAGGTGCCACGTGCAGAGCTCCCTCATTTGCCACCAGCTCTCCCAATCACAGAGACAGCGTCGCTGTGCAGCTGCTAAGGACAGCGCGTCTCGTGCAGAAGAGCATCCTTTGTGCTCCGTGTGCGTGTTCCTCCTTTGAAATGAAGTTGGGCCGCCCGGTGTTCCACGTTACGTGTGGTACCTGCTGGGCTGAGTCTCCTCCCCGCGCTCCGGTCGGTTCCGTCGCGCTGCCGCAGCCCCGGCAGCACCGCGGCGTTCGCTGGACGCGTTGTTGGCGGAGCCGGCACCGACAATCTTGACACGTCGAGGCGCTGCGGTGGGTTTGCCTGGAAATTCCAAGGTAATTCCAAGGCAGACAGTAATAATCCCCAATTTATGTAGTAAAATTTAAAAGAGTGGACTATAAATGCTGGAGCACTAATTGGAAGTAATACCTGTAGAGAAAAAAACCTCTAGTTTATATCTACAATAAAAAATAATGTGTGCTAGTAAATCCGCCTGGTAGTAATGTAATGATAAAAATGTTAAAGTGTAAATAGATGAAATTATATAGGCATGAGCAAGAAGTAAATTTAATTTCAGCTATTACTCGGTGAACTAGGCAGCAGTTGTTCCCAATCTGAATGCTAGTTTAAAAAACACATTGTTTGGAATTCCTTTTAAATGATAAAGGCAGAAAACTAATGTGGAGTCATTGGTAGCTTCATTTGAACAACCGTTATGAAATAAACCGCAGACACGAATGACTGCATAGGAAACAAAGTGAGGAAGCTTTAGATTTTAAACAGCATTGGAAAGTGATCGGGAGTGTTTAGTATTTAAATTATAACAGAGCCACGAGATGGGAGGCAACAAAGCTCAGAACCAAACAGAGTCAAAACGTTACATTTCTTTTTTTAAAGAGAAGTATAAAGGAACCACGAAGTAGTGGCTGTTTATAAACAGAGGTATTAAAAAGTTCCCAGGCAGTAATGATTCCCAACAGAACACTAAAAGATATTTAGATGTAAAATAATATTAGAAAACCGTTATGACAGTCTGAATTTAACCACAGCTTTTTTGGGGTTGTGCAAAAACATGACCGCTATTAATTACCTCTGAGTTAAAATAAAAAGACATCAAACTAGATGTGATTAACAACAGCTAATTTTAATTTTTCAGTGTGCTATCCAGTCCGGCTTCTCCCTCCAAGGGCGTGGTCTGAGAAAGCCACACCCCCAACTCCCCCCCCGTCCAAGCTCCGCCCCTGCCAGTCTGTGCCCTCCCCGAGGCGCGTGTCCCTTACAGACCCCTCCCAGCAGCATAATGCATCGAAGCCCCGCCCGCGGCTCCACCCCTAAACTCAGCCCCTGCTAAACCACGCCCCCTCAGAGCACGTGCTGTACTGAGCCCACCCTACTCTCGGCTCCACCCCTCCCTTCCTAAGCTACGCCCCCTTTGGGCGTGTCCTTCTCCGTACCCCAAGCGGCTCCTCCTATGGGGGTGTGACACACGGAGGCCCCACCCCCTGCCCAGTTCCCCCAGGTGGGCCTCCCAATGGGCGTGTCCTCCTAGTCCACGCCCCTCAGCACGGATCCCACCCCCGTGGGTGGGGCTACACCCAGCTGCGCGCGCGGCCCCCCCACCCATGCGTGACCCTAAGTAACCCCATGGCAGCCCTATGGCTGCCCCACAGGTATCGCTACAGCAGCCCTGCTCCTGCCCCGCAAGAGCTCCAGACACGCCTCTGCAGAGCCCCCACAGCAGCCACTTCAGTGCCCCACAGCTATCACCGCAGCCGCCCCATCGCGCCCCATGGCCGCCGCTGCGGGACCCCTGGAGCCCCCGGCCCCACACCCGCCCCGCAGCGCGCGGTCTCGCGGCCGCGGTGCCGGTGAAGCCACGTGCCGGCCGCGGCCGGAGGAGCCGCTGGTTTTCCCCCCCCCACATCCCCCGATCGCTGCTGCCGCGGCCGGAGGAGCCGCCGGTTTCCCCCCCCACATCCCCCGATCGCTGCTGCCGCGGCCGGAGGAGCCGCTGGTTTCCCCCCCTCACACCCCCCGATCGCTGCTGCTGCCGCGGCCGGAGGAGCCACCGGTTTTGCCCCAACATCCCCCGATCGCTGCTGCTGCCGCGGCCGGAGGAGCCGCCGGTTTCCCCCCCACATCCCCCGATCGCTGCTGCTGCCGCGGCCGGAGGAGCCGCCGGTTTCCCCCCCACACACCCCCCGATCGCTGCTGCTGCCGCGGCCGGAGGAGCCGCCGGTTTTGCGCCCAGCCCCGACTCTCCTCCTTCCTCCTCAATCGCCGCTGCATGCCGCCACGATGTCTTCTCTTCCGCCATCTTGTTTCCCCCTTCTGCGCTCATTCGCTATTTTATACCGAGGGAGGGAGGAGGCGCTCGCTGATTGGCTGACAGTGTCAGCCTCGGAAGTCGTCCATTGGCTCATCCCCACGAGGGGTTCTCCGAGGGGGTGGGAGAAAGGCGCTGATTGGTCACCGTGTCGCTGAGGGGAGGAAGGCACTGATTGGTCACTTTCCGCCGAAGTTCGCCCTCCCAGTAACAGGCGCTGATTCGCTAGCGCCCCTGAGGTAGAAAAGGCGCTGATTGGTCGGCGTTTTCTCGCCGACGTTAGCCCACAGCAACGAAGCGCTGATTGGGCAGCGCGGCTGACGGGGCGGCTCGGCCATTGGCAGGAGGGCGGGCGGGGGGCGGGACCGGGCGGGACAACGAGGTAATAAATGGGGCGGCGCAGAACGCGCGCAGGACCAGAAAGGCGGAGGCGGCAGCGCCAGCGCGAGCTCATCGGCCCCCCCCCGCCCCCCCGCGGCGGGAAACCCGAGAACGGCAGGAACGGCGGCCGGAATCAGTTAACGGGGCGGGTCAGGGCGGTAATTATCGTGCGGGTGTTAATTGGGGCTCGGCGGGTTAATGAGTGACCGGCGGGCTGGGGTGTATGTGGGGGTTTTGATCGGAACTGGGGTTTTAAAGCCGCGGGTTTGGGGGGGGGGGGGGGGGGGGGGCGGGGGCGATTAAGGCTCCCGGAGCCGCTTTAGCGGCTTAAATCGTTGTGTTGAACGCGGGAGGAGCCGGTTCGGGGCTTTTCTCAGCAATCGGGGCTGGTTTGGGTCCAATTCGGCTTTTAAAAGATGTTTTTACGTAATTTTTGGGTGCCGATTTGTGCCAGAAGGCGCCTTTGAAATCTGTTTATTGAGGGTTTATCAGGAGAATTAAAGCTTAAAGCTCGGGGAGATTTGGGGCTTTTCCCCGGGATTTTGAGTCCAAATCGGTTTTTTTAGAGCCCTTATTTATTTAAATTGTTATGTTTAAAGGGTTTATTTGAGGTTTTATTTGGAACATTTTGGGCGGGTTTGAGGCTCCTAAGATTTAATTGTTGGTTTATTATTTGATTTATTATTTCACTGCGGTTCGGGGCTCCTGAAGACGCTGAGTTGTTTCAATTATTTAGCGCTGTGAGGAGCCGTTTTGGGGCCGTTGGGGTCTAAATCGGCTTTTTGAAAGGTTTATTTAACGCGTTTAAAGTTTGAGGGGCCGATTTGCGACTTTAAAGCTTTTTGAATCTACTTATTGATAAGAATTTATACAATAGATTAATATTCAAAGCCCGGGGGGAGGTTTGGGGCTGTTTCCCAGGATTGCGAGTCCAAATGCGTTTTTTTCTGTTAACCGCTTATTAATTTAAATTATTATATTTAAACGGGGCTTTTTGAGGTTTTATGAGGGTTTTTTTGAGCATTTTGGGCGGTTCTGAGGCTCCTAAAGCCGCTTAATTGTTTAAATTATTAATTGTTAAAATAATGTAAGTAGTTGTTGAAATAAGTGTGTAAGTTATTGTATTTAAAGCCGGGAGGGGCATTTCGTTGCTTTTTGGGGGGTTTTAGGGCTGAATTCACTTCATTGAACGTGTCTAGAGCTGGGGGTCCCAGATCTGGTGCTGATTTGGCCCCAAAAAAAGCTTTAAAAATCTATTTATTTATATAATTTACTGAATTAATATTTAAGCGGGAACATGTTCGGCTTTTTTAACCCGCCGCCATTTTGTCTCCCCCGTCCCGCTCTCCCTCACGCTGAGGGGGCCGAGGAGACGCTCGCTGATTGGCCGGTGCCGTCTGGCGGGAAAGCCTCCCCCGGCTCAGCCCCGCTCGGCTGTCTCCGAGGGAGAGAAAGGCGCTGATTGGTCGCTGCCTCTGAGGAGAGAAAGGCGCTGATTGGTCGCCGCCTCCCTAAACCCACGTAATTGTTTACATTCCATTTTAAAATTTATTTCTATATTTTAATTTAATTTAACTTATTTTTAATTTAATTTAAATTTAAATTATTAAAGTTAATTTTAATTTAATAGTAAATATATAGACTAAATCAGTATAGCAATATGCTACTATAAACGATATGATGAATAGTAGAAATATATAATATATAATCTGATATAATTAACTGATCAACTAATACTCATTGATATTATGTAATGAAATTTATAATTAATATATAATGGCATAATGATATCTATAATATACTATTGTAATGATATTCATTAAATATTAATATATATTATATATATTATGTATAATTACTATGTAATGTATCTAATCTATTTTTACATATATATCTTATTATATAAAGCTGTGAGGGACCATATTTGGGCAGGATTTTGAGATTTTTAAGGCTGTTTGGTCTCAAATTCAATTTACTTCATTTTGGGGCTGTTTTTAGGATAATTTGTGCTCAAAGAAGCTTTCAAGATCCATTTTTTTGGCAGTTAATTTGCTCCCTCGGTTAATGTTCAAGCGGGGGGATTTGGGGCTGTTTCCCAGGACTGTGACACAAATAACGGCCCTTTCCTTCCCTTTCCCACTGCAGCTCCTGCGCAGAGAACAGCGACGGCAGCCTGGCCACGCCCCCTCCGGCTGATCGCGCCCCCCGCTCCGGCTGACCGCGCATGCCCCCCCCCCGCAACTCGGCTGACTGCGTGCCCCCCCCAACTCCGGCTGACTGTGCCCCCCCGCCCCCCCCGGCTGACCGCGTGCCCCCCCCACTGCACTCCTGCTGACTGTGCGCCCCCCCCACCTCCTCCGGCTGGCCACATCTCCACTGCACACCATGGCGGGGATGGGGCGGGGGGGGGATCACAAGGGTCTATGGGGCGGTGTGGGGGTCAGGGCGGCTGTGGGGTCAATGGGGTTGTTGTGGTGTGAAACACCCCTGAAGAGGCTGAACCCCCTACAGGTGAGTGACCCACACAGTGCCCCACAGTGCCCCATAGCACCTCCACTCTGCCCTACGGATCCACAACACTGCCCCACAGCACCCTATAGCTCCTGCTTGCTATCCCACAGCACCCCATGGCTTCTCCACTCTGCCCCATATGTCTACAGCAGTGCCACAGAGTACCTCATATGTCTTCCACTCTGCCCCATGGGTGCAGAGTGCTGCCCTACAGCACCCTATAGCTCCTGTACTCTGCCCCACAGATCCACAGTGCTGTCCAACAGCACCCTATAGCTCATTTGGCCTATAGACCCACTGTACTGCCCTACAATGCCCCATGGCTCCTACACTCTGCCCCATAGACCCACAACACTGCCTCACAACACCCCATTGCTCCTGCACTCTGCCCCATGGATGCCCAGTACTGCCCCACAGCACCATATAGGTCCTGTACTCTGCCCCATATATCCACAGGAGTGCCCTGCAGCACCCCATGGCTCCTGCACTCTGCCCCATGGATGCCCAGTACTGCCCAACAGCACCATATAGGTCCTGTACTCTGCCCCATACATCCACAGGAGTGCCCCCCAGCACCCTATGGCTCCTGCATTCTGACCCATGGATGCCCAGTACTGCCCCACAGCACCATATAGGTCCTGTACTCTGCCCCATACATCCACAGGAGTGCCCCCCAGCACCCCATGGCTCCTGCACTCTGCCCCATGGATGCCCAGTACTGCCCCACAGCACCGTATAGCTCCTCTACTCTGCCCCATACATCCACAGGAGTGCCCCCCGGCACCCCATAGTGACTCTACTCTTCCCCATAGACCCACAGTGCTGCCGCACAGGACTCTACTCTGCCCCTTAGACCCAGAGAGCTGCCCCACAGCAGCCTGTAGGTGCTGCGTTCTGCCCCATTGGTGCAAAGTGCTGCCCCACAGCGCCCCACACCTCTGTCCACCTGACCACCCTTCCCTCCTGACTGCGCCTGCACTGCCCACTATGGGTGGGTCACAAGGGTCTATGGGGCGGTGTGGGGGTCAGGGGGGCTGTGGGGTCAATGGGGTTGTTGTGGGGTGAAACACCCCTGAAGAGGCTGAACCCCCTACAGGTGAGTGACCCACACAGTGCCCCACAGTGCCCCATAGCACCTCCATTCTGCCCTACGGATCCACAACACTGCCCCACAGCACCCTATAGCTCCTGCTTGCTATCCCACAGCACCCCATGGCTTCTCCACTCTGCCCCATATGTCTACAGCAGTGCCACAGAGTACCTCATATGTCTTCCACTCTGCCCCATGGGTGCAGAGTGCTGCCCTACAGCACCCTATAGCTCCTGTACTCTGCCCCACAGATCCACAGTGCTGTCCCATAGCACCCTATAGCTCATCTGGCCTATAGACCCACTGTACTGTCCTACAATGCCCCATGGCTCCTACACTCTGCCCCATAGACCCACAACACTGCCTCACAACACCCCATTGCTCCTGCACTCTGCCCCATGGATGCCCAGTACTGCCCCACAGCACCATATAGGTCCTGTACTCTGCCCCATATATCCACAGGAGTGCCCTGCAGCACCCCATGGCTCCTGCACTCTGCCCCATGGATGCCCAGTACTGCCCAACAGCACCATATAGGTCCTGTACTCTGCCCCATACATCCACAGGAGTGCCCCCCAGCACCCTATGGCTCCTGCATTCTGACCCATGGATGCCCAGTACTGCCCCACAGCACCATATAGGTCCTGTACTCTGCCCCATACATCCACAGGAGTGCCCCCCAGCACCCCATGGCTCCTGCACTCTGCCCCATGGATGCCCAGTACTGCCCCACAGCACCGTATAGCTCCTCTACTCTGCCCCATACATCCACAGGAGTGCCCCCCAGCACCCCATAGTGACTCTACTCTTCCCCATAGACCCACAGTGCTGCCGCACAGGACTCTACTCTGCCCCTTAGACCCAGAGAGCTGCCCCACAGCAGCCTGTAGGTGCTGCGTTCTGCCCCATTGGTGCAAAGTGCTGCCCCACAGCGCCCCACACCTCTGTCCACCTGACCACCCTTCCCTCCTGACTGCGCCTGCACTGCCCACTATGGGTGGGTCACAAGGGTCTATGGGGTGGTGTGGGGGTCAGGGCGGCTGTGGGGTCAATGGGGTTGTTGTGGTGTGAAACACCCCTGAAGAGGCTGAACCCCCTACAGGTGAGTGACCCACACAGAGACCCACAGCAGCCCATAGCCCCTCTGCCCTATAGAGTCACTGCACCCCATAGCTGCTTTTACTCTGCCCCATAAATGGACAGCAGTGCTCCACAGCACCCTAAGTCTCCACTGTGCCCCATAGACACACAGTGCTGTCCCACAGCACCCCATATCTTGTTCACTCTGCCCTATAGACCCACAGTGTAACCCTACAGCACCCCATAGTTCCTCTGCCCTATAGATCAACAGCACTGTCCCAGAAAACACCATAGCTTCTTCCCACTAGCCCATAGGCCAGCAATTCTGCCCTACAGCGCACTAGCTCCTGCACCCTGCCCCATAGACCCACAGCAGTGCCCCACAGATCCAGTCTGCCCTATACAGCCACAGCACTGCTCTGCAGCACCATATACTTCCAGCACTCTGGCCCACTGATATGTAGCACCCCACAGCTGCTGCATTCTGCCCATAGATCGACGTTCCTGGGTCCCCTCACCCCACCAGCTGTCCTGGGTTGCGGTGCTGCACGGGGCCCTGTGCACAACAAAATGAGGACAGCATGGCTGCTGGGCGGTACCCTGCTTAGAATCCAAGATGGCTGGGGGGGGAGGGCTGGCAGCCATGCTGGCACTGCCGGAGGGGCTGTTGGTCTGCGCCGTGCTCAGGCGGCAGCTCCCGGCTGTATCGGCTGCCCCTGTGGCCCTGCACCCTGCCCATGGGAACAAGGTGGCTGCCCTGATGGGCGTGGCCATCTCGGCTGCTGTGTCCCTGCTGGTGGGCGGGGCCATGGCTGTCATGGCTGCCAAGCCTGTGCTGGAAGGGTGGGGCTGAGGTGGGTGGTGCCTGCCTAGGGTGGCCATTTTGGGGTGGGGCCCAAGGTGGGTGGTGGGGCCTGTGACTCTGCCCCTGACGGCCATCTTGGAAAAGGGCAGCACTGTGCCGCTGCCATCCTGACGTTGCTCCCCCAGGGCCATGTTGGGGGATTTTTAACCTGGTTTTGGGGCCAATTCTCACCCAATAAAATTAAATAATGTAAAAAAACCTTAAGCATTTGGTTTCTTCCATTTCCAGTGAAGGATTTGGGGGTGGGGTTTAGGGTTGAGGGTGGGGCTGAAGGTGTGGGCAGGGCCACTGTCAACCCCACCTCCCTCCCAAGCTCTCCCCAATGTGCCTTCCCAAAGGGGTGTACCCTAATCAGGCCCCACCCCCTTTCCAAGCACCTCACCCTCCCAGCTGGGCTCCTCCCCCTTGACCCACACTTCCACCCCCATTGGTGGGCTCCCTGCAGGGGGTGTGGCCTACAGACCTACAACTCCTTCCCCTCCGCTGCTGAGCCATGTACCCGACAGGGCATGACAGGGGCAGACAAAGCTCAAGAAAGACCAACAGAGCCAGGCAGGGCCCGAGAGAGCTTGAGAAAGTCCAACAGAGCCGGACAGGGCCCGAGAGAGCTTGACGGATCCTCACAGAGCCTGACAAAGCTTGGCAGAGCCCAACAGGACCCGTCAGGGCCTGACAAATCTTGTCAGTTCCTGATAGAGCCTCAATGTGTATGACAGAGCCCTGGGGGTCTCAACAGAGCCTGAGAAATCTTGACAGGGCTCAGCAGAGCCCAACAGGTCTCGACAGAGCCCTACAGAGCCCATCAAAGCCTGACAGAGCCTGACAGACCCAAGAGGTCTCGACAGGGCCCTACAGAGCCCATCAAAGCCTGACACAGCCTGACAGACCCAATAGGTCTCGACAGAGCCCTACAGAGCCCATCAAAGCCTGACAGAGCCTGACAGACCCAAGAGGTCTCACAGGGCTTCACAAAAACCAACAGTGTCTGACAGAGCCCGACAGGAGTGCAGGTGCTGTCACTTCCAGTGAGGGTCCAGGTGATTTGATAAGGGTGGTGTGTGGGGCCTGGGGTGATTGACCCCTCCCCTTTCCCAGGGGATTGTGGGAAGGGGTGGGCGGGGCTCAGGGTATTTGAGCCCCAGTCCCCAGGTGGGGAGCTCATTCTGCTGCTGGGCTGCTTGGGTGCTGGTTCTCTGCTGCTCCTTTAGCAGTCGGCAGCTTTTGAGCTGTTTAAGCTGCATGGACAGATGTGTTTGGAGAAGTGGAGATGTCTGCTTGAGGTAGGACCTTCAGGAGCAGAGAAGTTTCAATTGCAGCTGTAGTTGAAAGTATGTTTCTAACTTTTTTTCTTCTATTGAATCAATGCCTGGTACTTTGCGTTTTCCCTAAATTCCTGATTGCAATGAAGATGGGGTGTTAATTCTTGGTTTGTATTGGTATGTAACAAGTTGCTGATATAATCTCTCCTCCTAGGATGCTCAGGTTATCTACCAGGGGTTAGGATGAGCATCTCGTATCTGTAGGTGGAGTTTTAGCATTTCTGAAGGAAGCAGCAGGACCATAAGGCAGAGTGTCTTTCAAGCTACGGGGCGGCTTATGGCCTCCCTGATCACCCACAGAACAGTGTGTTGTCCACAGACCCTTTGCAGTGTGCGGTGGACCCTGGTAGATCATTCAAATGTAACTCCCAGAACTCCATCAAGGCGAGGAATAGCGAGGGAACTAGTACGGACAACCATGATCTGAGTGCTCATTATTGTGTATGTGTTTTTGTATTGTGGGTGATGAAGGGGAAAGTGGCAACTTTCTGGTATGTCCCAAGCAATACAGTTTTTTGCTTCTCGCCGTCGTAGGCGTCACCAGCGCTGAGGGTTTGTGACCGCGCCCGCGCCACGACACGCCGACCGGACCGCCCTGGAGCTCAGCAGGAGGTGGGTGTCGCGGACGGACTCGGCGTTTGCCCCGCGGCGCCGTGTGCCGGCGTGGCTTAGCGAGCGCGTGCTTTCTCGTGCTCCTGCAGGCGCTGAAGAGGAACCCGGCGACGCGGGAAGACGGCCGTTGGCGCACGTGGCGTTTTCCTCTGCCGAAGATGGGTTCGGTCCCTCGGCCCTCTGAAAGCTAAGTGGAGGCGCGAGGGCTGGGAAGGGGCCGGGAATGGCAGGGACGGGGGGTTTAGCTCTGCTAAGGGCAAGGGCCGTCCAGGAACCGCGCCCTTGGCGCGGGTCAAGGGCCCGGGGACCTTTACCGTGCGATGCCAGCGTGTGCCGGGCAGGGCAGCTCCAGCCTGCGTCTGCGTTGTGGTGTAGTTCGGGAAGCCTGCCTTGCGCCTGTCAGCCGATCCTGGGGTCTCGTTGCGTTCGAGGGGCACGGAAGGCCTCTCGGGTGCCACCCCGGGATCTGGAACGCCGGTGCCGATCGGGCGCTGGTTTTCTGGTGTCGGCAGCCGAAAGCGTGGCGGGTTCTTGCCTTTGGGCCGTTTCTGGTCAGGGCTGATTGTGGCGTTGTCCTGGGCTGTGCCGGCAGCTGTGCTCTCTAGCCATCCAGTCTCAGGGACTGGAACTTCAAGATGCTGGGAAGAAGTTCTTAGGTTTTTCATCAGCTTCTCGTTTGGTTGCGACGTCTCTGCTCGGTTGTGGCGCTGCCGCCGTCTCGTCAGGAGCCGTGACGTCGGGCTCCTTTTCCGTTTGAGGATGCAGGAGAGGCTCCTCTCCTCCCCGTAGATTATTGGGATCGATGCCCTTCTGGTCTCAGAGCGTCGTGTTCGTCGTGGAGCGTTTTTGGCGCTGTGGCCGTCGCGTGGTCTATAAGTGCCGCGATTGAGAGACGGGGACGCAGCTTGATGCAAGCAAGGTGTCCGCTTTATTGTTTGGCAAACATACATTTATATAGTCTAAGGCACACATGTTTCATGCTGATTGGCTAATCACTTTAACAGACATTAAGCTAGCTAAGGCGGGAATGTTGGTCAGGCAGTGTTCGCATGGTAACAAGATCGTTATCTCGTAGTCACAAGCTGTCCCCCCGCTCCAGGGCGCAGGCACCCCCACCGACCACAAGCTCCCCGCCTCCAAGTCGCCTCACAACTAGCGCAACACTTAACTTTATTCATACAGCAAACTAGCCTATTAACTCCAAATACAGAAAACTAACTCATCACCTCTAAATTCAGACAACCCACATCTCCCCCTTTTTGTTTTAATTAACTGACCCTCCCAAGGTCGGCGAACGACCAACTCGAGGACATCTTATTTCACTAACAGCTCCGTACTGGGGGTTTTCGTAATTTCGTTCTGATCTTGGTCCGCTCCTTGCTGCACAAGGAGAATCTTGTTCATTGAAGCAGTTATTGATTTTTGCAAGCATTGTAACACACATGGGATTACTATTAATAATGCACAAATCATTAAAAGAACAGAAACTCATTTGAATGTCTTTGGCGTATTCAATCTTAGAATATAAAATGTCTCCAGACCTTTGTGCTACAATTTTCCCCCAATCGTTAGAATAATAATCATACCGGGGAGAATATTCTGTCTCTCTACCTGTTATCAATAACACCTGAACTGTATTCCACTCAACTGTTAGGCAGTTATCACACCAGCGTCCTACTGTATGGCGATTTAGCCACTGTGATTTTCCACAATTAGCACAAATTCTACAAATCCACGGATTACATTTTTCACATTGGGGACATTTAAGCTCCCATTTGTTAACCTCTGGAACAGAGTTCATTCAATTATTGATCGGTGGTGTCTTCTATATCAGTCGCAGGATCAGGACCAGGAATGTCTTCAGGAGGCTGCTGCAGTGTCTCTCGAAAAGGTCTCACGTTTTTAGCTGGGATCCAGCGGGGGCCTCTTTCTGTGGAAACACAAGCATAGCCTCTTCCCCACGTGACAAGGGGATAGGGTCCCATTATCTTACCTGTTTCGGGGTCCCGGATCAATACTGGCGGTTTAATCTTGGGTTCAAAAAGGGTGTTTGTGCTAAAATGGCGAACTACTGGAGGATTGCTGTCTAATAGGGAACAATTCAAAAAGTTAAAAACATACAAGGTTTTCTGTATTCGCTCCTCTGGCGTAGTGGCTCCTATTCCCCCTTTTTGTTTTAATAACAGGTGTTTTAAGGTTTGGTGGGAACGTTCTATTAAAGCTTGTCCTGTAGGAGAGTGAGGGATACCTGTAACGTGTGATATACCCCAAGAGGCAAAAAAGGTAGTTAAGGTTTTAGATACATATGCGGGGCCATTGTCAGTTTTAATTTGAGAGGGTACCCCTGAAGTAGCAAAAGCGCGCATTAGATGTTTTTGCACATCACGTGCTTTTTCTCCTATATGACAGGAGGCAAATAACATTCCCGAAAATGTATCAATAGAGCAATGAACAAACTTTAAACGACCAAATTCAGCAAAATGAGTGACATCTGTTTGCCAGAGTTGAAGGCTCTGTAGCCCTCTGGGGTTGACTCCTTCTGCTATAGAAGGGAAAGAGTGCCTTTGACAATCAGGACACACCGCAATGATATTATGGGCTTGTTGTATAGCGAGGTCAAATTGACGCTTAAGGCCTGCAGCGTTTTGATGAAAAAAGGAATGGCTGAGTTTAGCTTGCGCTAATCGATGTGGTAACACCTGCACCGGTAGCGTAAGCAAATCCGCTTGTCGGTTCCCTTCTGCAATAAAACCAGGTAGAGAAGTGTGAGATCGAACGTGCATAATAAAATAAGGGTGAAGACGGGAATTTAACAGAAAGATGAGTTCTTGTAACAAATTAAACAGTGCCGTATGAGAAACATCTCGTAGCACAGAAGCCTCTGCTCGGCTAACAATTCCTGCAACATAAGCAGAATCAGTGATTATATTGAGAGGAATAGACCATTTTCGAAACACTCGAACAACTGCAGACAATTCTACTATTTGAGGAGAACCCTGTACAGTCTCTACATCTGAGTTCCACTGTTCTCGATGATCATCCCACCAAAGGATGACAGACTTGTGAGATTTGCCAGACCCATCTGTGAATACAGTGAGGGCTTGTAAAGGCTGGTCACTCCGCTTTGTAATAGGTAAAAGGTGAAAATCAACGCTTAACAGTTTGTGAGAAGGCGGATGAGAAGTGAGTTGGCCTGCATAGCCAGTTAGAGCTATGCCTAGTGCATCTGATTGTTGTTGTAACCATTGCAGGTAAACACTTGTTACCGGCATACATATAAGGATGAAGTCCGTGCCCGCCAGGGTAAGTAATCGCTGTCTGGCCCTGATGATTAAAGATGCAAACATCACATGTTGGGTAGAAATTGTCTTTGTGGCTTGGTTAGGCAGAAAAATCCATTCAATGATCAGTAAAGGGTCCGTTTTCTGGCAGTCCCATTGGAAAATAAGTGCATGAGGCTGTCGAACAGGGTTAAGGATGATTAATTGAAAAGGCAATTCTGGTTCCCATTGATGCGCTTGTCTGGAGGTAATCGCTGCCGCAGCTTTATGCAAGGAAGTTATGGCTTCAGGACTGAGAGTTCGCGGAGCGTTTAAGTCCGAGCTTCCTTTAAGCATTTCGAATAAGGGACGAAGATCCGCATTAGTGATTCCTAACAATGGTCTGACCCAATTGATTGTTCCTAACAGTTTCTGCACATCATGTAAATTTTTTACATTTGCCTGTATTTGTAAAGGTTGCGGAGCAATAGTCTGAGCCCTTATACGCCATCCTAAGTATTTCCAAGGTGGCACTTTTTGAATTTTTTCTGGTGCAATACAGAGGTCTGCTGATTTTACAGCAGCCACGACAAGGGCTACAGCTTCCTCCATGACTTCATGGTGCTGTGCTGCCACTAGGATGTCATCCATATAATGATATAACAATGCAGCAGGTACTACAGTTCTGACAGGACTAAGTATTTTTGCTACATACCATTGGCATATTGTAGGGCTATTTTTCATTCCCTGCGGTAGCACAACCCACTGGTATCTTTGCAAAGGGGCTTGCATGTTGACGCTAGGAACCGAAAAGGCAAATTTAGGAGCATCATCTGGATGCAATGGAATGTTGAAAAAACAATCTTTGAGGTCTGTGATGGTTAAATGCCAATCTCTAGGGATCATGGCGGGTGACGGAAGCCCAGGTTGCAGGGCCCCCATGTCTTCCACAGCGTCATTAATTTTTCTGAGGTCATGGAGCAAGCGCCACTTGCCAGTCAGTTTTTTAATAACAAAAACGGGCGAGTTCCAAGGACTTGTAGAGGGTACAATATGTCCCATAGATAGTTGTTCATTAACTATTTCTTGGAGGGCGTGAAGTTTTTCCAGCGGCAGGGACCATTGATCAATCCAAATAGGAGTATCTGTTTTCCAAGTTAACTTTAGGGTTTCACGCCCCTCAATGGCCCCACCTAAAAATGTGTCTGGATAGACATCCCCCACTGAGACAACACATCACGCCCCCACAAGACCATAGGTACTGGTAAGATAAACGGTTTGACTGAGGCAACTTGTCCTTCTGAATTTTGAACTTGTATTATTTCTGCGCTTTGGCGGCTAGCTCCACACCCCCCGATTCCTGCTAATGTCTGAGAGACATCAGCTAAAGGCCACCTAGAAGGCCACTTTGCTTGAGAAATAACGGTAACATCTGCACCTGTATCAATAATTCCACTTAACATAACTTGCTGACCTCTGCGAATGAGGGTGCATTGACATATAGGACGTTTTTGTGAGATGGCTTGAACCCATAAAATTAGTGGTTCTCCCGTAGATCCAAAACTTCCCTGTCTCTGTGGGAGCAATTGGTCAGGGATTGGGACATAGTCTTCCTTAGGGATCAGTATCAGTTGAGCGATACGACTTCCCTCTGGCACTGTACAAGGAGGAAACGGGGTCCAGGCCATAATTTTAATTTCTGAATTACTGTCAGGATCGATTACTCCGGGCAATACAAAAAGTACAGAGTGGTGGACGATCTTCCTAATAATAATGCTTGCGTTTGAGGGGGCAAAGGACCTGCAATTTTGGTAGGCAGTAAGTGAACAGAGGAATCAAGTAGCGTTACTGTGTAGGCGGTTGCCAGGTCCAGGCAGGCACTCCCTGCTGTTGCTGGGCGGAGACTGGAAACACTCCTGTTTCCCCCCCCGGCGTTTGTGGGGGTGCTGGTCGCGGAACTTGTCTGTGCGTGCCGCAGTCCCGCGCTCTGCAATCGGTTTCCCTGTATGGGGCGCCCTTGAGAGTCGTATTTAGATCGACATTGATTAGCATAGCGGCACCCTTTTTGGCACTTGGGACAAACCCCAGGTGTTTGGGGTCGTTTCCCAGCATTGGCACTAAAGCAATCTTTTTTAAGGTGTCCCGGTTTTCCACACCCATAGCAGTTTCGCTGTGGGTCGGCGCCCATCGGGCCGTGCATGGCTGCAAAAGCAGCAGCCATGGCCTCATATTTATGATCCATAGTGCCAATTCTATTACAGGCTTCCACCATTTCAATTAAGGTGGGGTTTTGATTTGGGAGAGACTTAAAGAGCTTTTTACAATAGGCGTTAGCGTTTTCCACAGCCAGTTTAAGGAGTAAAATCTCCCGAGCTTGTCCGTTATCAACTTGCCGCTCTAAGGCTTGTTTTAATCCATCTATAAACTGCATATACGGCTCACGGGGTTTCTGAGTGATACTAGTGAATGCTTTTTGGGGTCTGCCAGAGTCAGGAACTCTCAACAAGGCCCTTTTCGCTTCTTCTCTGCCTGCTTCCAAAGCCTCCCGAGGAATGTCCCTAGCTTGGGCTGCCGGGTCCGAAAACTGCCCTGTTCCTGTGAGGTGCTCTATAGTCAATGCAGCTAAGGCGGCATTAGCATGTCCTGCATAACCCAGCAAAACTGTCTGCAATCCCGTTCTCCATTGAGACTCCCACATTGTATATTGTGTTGGGATTAATAACAATCGCGCGAGAGATTTTAAATCATGTGGGGTCATGACATATGTATCGAATACAGAAGATAAAAGGCTTGCAAAATAAGGGGAAGACAACCCATGCTCGGTAACTGTACGGCGCAACTCCTTAATGACTGAAAAAGAAAGAGCTTCCCACTGAGCCTGAGGCCCCCCCCGTCCTTGGTATATAACGGGGGCTACTATAGTTCTGGCTATTTCCAACTCCCCCTCGTTTATCGCTTGGTGCTTAATCTTTCCCCAAACCTCATGAGGATCAGGGGGAAAAAGATCAGGTTCCTTTTCAGGGTCAATCGGACCCGGGTCAAAGAGATCATTCTCTGGGGGATATCCAGCAGCACAAGCTAATGGTGGCGCAGAGGGTTCCGCCCCACCAGCGATTTTAGAAGGGCAGGGGGGAGGTGACTGAGCTCCCTCCTCAGAGCCTCGCTGATTTTGCTCTTGTGCCTTTATGGTTTCAAAGATTTTTCTCCAACTGGGGAGCATATACTGCGCTTCCTCATCTCCTGAGGTGGCTGCGTCCCATAACTTTACCCCCACATTGTCCCAAAGTTCACGCGTAAAAATAGAAGAAGCAGTCACCGCGGGGATCTTAACCTGCACCCATTTAAGGACTAACTTAAGATCTTGTTCCGAAACAGTCTTTTTCCCATGCTTCTTAAGTAGAGCTTTCATAAGCTCATAAGCATCTCTCTCAGGGAAAGACTCTTGATTCCCCATTTTGCTAGTTTCCCGCAGCTCACCTCTCGTTCCAGACAGAGGGATTGTTTGGCCGGCCGGCTTATCCTGCTTCCTTTCAGCAGGTCATTCCACGTTCTGCGGGACTCGCGACATGCCAGCAGGTAGGTGGTTTTTCAATCCTCGGCGGTTTCGTCGCTGACGATCACGTCGGGGTCACCAATTTGCCGCGATTGAGAGACAGGGACGTAGCTTGATGCAAGCAAGGTGTCCGCTTTATTGTTTGGCAAACATACATTTATATAGTCTAAGGCACACATGTTTCATGCTGATTGGCTAATCACTTTAACAGACGTTAAGCTAGCTAAGGCGGGAATGTTGGTCAGGCAGTGTTCGCATGGTAACAAGATCATTATCTCGTAGTCACAAGCTGTCCCCCCGCTCCAGGGCGCAGGCACCCCCACCGACCACAAGCTCCCCGCCTCCAAGTCGCCTCACAACTAGCGCAACACTTAACTTTATTCATACAGCAAACTAGCCTATTAACTCCAAATACAGAAAACTAACTCATCAACTCTAAATTCAGACAACCCACAATAAGGTTGCAGGAGAGGCTCCTCTCCTCCCCGTAGATTATTGGGATCGATGCCCTTCTGGTCTCGGAGCGTCGTGTTCGTCGTGGAGCGTTTTTGGCGCTGTGGCCGTCGCGTGGTCTATAAGGTTCTGCGGAGCGTCTGTCGGCCCGGGTGCGCGTTTGGCTCGGAGCTGCTCTGCCCGGACGCGTAGAGGCAGGGGAGGGTGGACGGAGCTCTGGCGGTCCCCGGTTAACCTGCTGACGCGTTGAATTGCGTGGGCAGAGGCGGTGCGGTCATCTGGGATGGAGTAGCCGTGGGCAGGGGAGCGGAGGGTCCCCGCGCAGGCGTTTGAGAGCCTCCACGAGAGCTTGGGACGTTATTGCGCCACAGAAAGCAGACCTGTGGGCTGGTCAGGCTGTTGATGGGCTGCTGGGTGACTTGCAGAATCACCTGATTTCAGGAGCAGAGGGACAACTTGGCCCGGAAGAGCGCCGGAGGAGGCGAGCTGTGCGCCGTAAGCAGGTGGGTCGGTGGGTGGTGCCAGAGGGGAGCTGTGCCGTGTGGCTCTAGCTAAGCTCGGTCGTTTCTCTGTTTCCTAGGTGCGAAGCGAAGAGGAAAGCGGGCTGTCGGCAGCTCAGCTCCTCGGGCCAGGTGAGCACGGAGTGCTGGGCCGAAGCGGCAGCTCGTTTCAGGTCCCGTGTTGCTGGCGCGGGTCCGAGCGTCCTTTGGTGGTGTTTTACAGGCGGCAGCTGAGCGTCTCGGCGGTCCGCGGCGTGGCAGTCAAAAGCAAGGGCGGCCGGGTGGGCGAGCGGCCCAGGTAAGGGAGGGCGAGCTGGGACCGTCTGCGGGCAGGCTGTGTTTTCGGGCGGCGTCCGAGCGCGTGCCTCTGGTTTTGCGGGTGCCGCAGACGAGCCGGCAGGGGCGAAGCCGCACGCCGGCCGGCAGCCGAGAAGGTGAGGCGGCGGTGGGCGTTGCGGAGCCCGGTATTGCCCGGTGTCTCGCTTCATCTTTTCCTTCTCGCTTTGCAGGCGCTTTGTGGGCCCTCTGGACCGGGAGGAGCATTTGCGGTGAGCCGGGCTAGGGGCGAGGAGGAGCGTGGGGCCGGGGACTCGTTCCCGGCGCCACGGGTTTTTTTGCTTCTCGCCGTCGTAGGCGTCACCAGCGCTGAGGGTTTGTGACCGCGCCAGCGGCAGGACACGCCGACCGGACCGCCCTGGAGCTCAGCAGGAGGTGGGTGTCGCGGACGGACTCGGCGTTTGCCCCGCGGCGCCGTGTGCCGGCGTGGCTTAGCGAGCGCGTGCTTTCTCGTGCTCCTGCAGGCGCTGAAGAGGAACCGGGCGACGCGGGAAGACGGCCGTTGGCGCACGCGGCGTTTTCCTCTGCCGAAGATGGGTTCGGTCCCTCAGCCCTCTGAAAGCTAAGTGGAGGCGCGAGGGCTGGGAAGGGGCCGGGAATGGCCGGGACGGGGGGTTTAGCTCTGCTAAGGGCAAGGGCCGTCCAGGAACCGCGCCCTTGGCGCGGGTCAAGGGCCCGGGGACCTTTACCGTGCGATGCCAGCGTGTGCCGGGCAGGGCAGCTCCAGCCTGCGTCTGCGTTGTGGTGTAGTTCGGGAAGCCTGCCTTGCGCCTGTCAGCCGATCCTGGGGTCTCGTTGCGTTCGAGGGGCACGGAAGGCCTCTCGGGTGCCACCCCGGGATCTGGAACGCCGGTGCCGATCGGCGTAGCGCCGATCGGGCGCTGGTTTTCTGGTGTCGGCAGCCGAAAGCGTGGCGGGTTCTTGCCTTTGGGCCGTTTCTGGTCAGGGCTGATTGTGGCGTTGTCCTGGGCTGTGCCGGCAGCTGTGCTCTCTAGCCATCCAGTCTCAGGGACTGGAAATTCAGGATGCTGGGAAGAAGTTCTTAGGTTTTTCATCAGCTTCTCGTTTGGTTGCGACGTCTCTGCTCAGTTGTGGCGCTGCCGCCGTCTTGTCAGGAGCCGTGACGTCGGGCTCCTTTTCCGTTTGAGGATGAAGGAGAGGCTCCTCTCCTCCCCGTAGATTATTGGGATCGATGCCCTTCTGGTCTCGGAGCGTCGTGTTCGTCGTGGAGCGTTTTTGGCGCTGTGGCCGTCGCGTGGTCTATAAGGTTCTGCGGAGCGTCTGTCGGCCCGGGTGCGCGTTTGGCTCGGAGCTGCTCTGCCCGGATGCGTAGAGGCAGGGGAGGGTGGACGGAGCTCTGGCGGTCCCCGGTTAACCTGCTGACGCGTTGAATTGCGTGGGCAGAGGCGGTGCGGTCATCTGGGATGGAGTAGCCGTGGGCAGGGGAGCGGAGGGTCCCCGCACAGGCGTTTGAGAGCCTCCACGAGAGCTTGGGACGTTATTGCGCCACAGAAAGCAGACCTGTGGGCTGGTCAGGCTGTTGATGGGCTGCTGGGTGACTTGCAGAATCACCTGATTTCAGGAGCAGAGGGACAGCTTGGCCCGGAAGAGCGCCGGAGGAGGCGAGCTGTGCGCCGTAAGCAGGTGGGTCGGTGGGTGGTGCCAGAGGGGAGCTGTGCCGTGTGGCTCTAGCTAAGCTCGGTCGTTTCTCTGTTTCCTAGGTGCGAAGCGAAGAGGAAAGCGGGCTGTCGGCAGCTCAGCTCCTCGGGCCAGGTGAGCACGGAGTGCTGGGCCGAAGCGGCAGCTCGTTTCAGGTCCCGTGTTGCTGGCGCGGGTCCGAGCGTCCTTTGGTGGTGTTTTACAGCCGGCAGCTGAGCGTCTCGGCGGTCCGCGGCGTGGCAGTCAAAAGCAAGGGCGGCCGGGTGGGCGAGCGGCCCAGGTAAGGGAGGGCGAGCTGGGACCGTCTGCGGGCAGGCTGTGTTTTCGGGCGGCGTCCGAGCGCGTGCCTCTGGTTTTGCGGGTGCCGCAGACGAGCCGGCAGGGGCGAAGCCGCACGCCGGCCGGCAGCCGAGAAGGTGAGGCGGCGGTGGGCGTTGCGGAGCCCGGTATTGCCCGGTGTCTCGCTTCATCTTTTCCTTCTCGCTTTGCAGGCGCTTTGTGGGCCCTCTGGACCGGGAGGAGCATTTGCGGTGAGCCGGGCTAGGGGCGAGGAGGAGCGTGGGGCCGGAGACTCGTTCCCGGCGCCACGGTTTTTTTTGCTTCTCGCCGTCGTAGGCGTCACCAGCGCTGAGGGTTTGTGACCGCGCCAGCGGCAGGACACGCCGACCGGACCGCCCTGGAGCTCAGCAGGAGGTGGGTGTCGCGGACGGACTCGGCGTTTGCCCCGCGGCGCCGTGTGCCGGCGTGGCTTAGCGAGCGCGTGCTTTCTCGTGCTCCTGCAGGCGCTGAAGAGGAACCCGGTGACGCGGGAAGACGGCCGTTGGCGCACGTGGCGTTTTCCTCTGCCGAAGATGGGTTCGGTCCCTCGGCCCTCTGAAAGCTAAGTGGAGGCGCGAGGGCTGGGAAGGGGCCGGGAATGGCAGGGACGGGGGGTTTAGCTCTGCTAAGGGCAAGGGCCGTCCAGGAACCGCGCCCTTGGCGCGGGTCAAGGGCCCGGGGACCTTTACCGTGCGATGCCAGCGTGTGCCGGGCAGGGCAGCTCCAGCCTGCGTCTGCGTTGTGGTGTAGTTCGGGAAGCCTGCCTTGCGCCTGTCAGCCGATCCTGGGGTCTCGTTGCGTTCGAGGGGCACGGAAGGCCTCTCGGGTGCCACCCCGGGATCTGGAACGCCGGTGCCGATCGGCGTAGCGCCGATCGGGCGCTGGTTTTCTGGTGTCGGCAGCCGAAAGCGTGGCGGGTTCTTGCCTTTGGGCCGTTTCTGGTCAGGGCTGATTGTGGCGTTGTCCTGGGCTGTGCCGGCAGCTGTGCTCTCTAGCCATCCAGTCTCAGGGACTGGAACTTCAAGATGCTGGGAAGAAGTTCTTAGGTTTTTCATCAGCTTCTCGTTTGGTTGCGACGTCTCTGCTCGGTTGTGGCGCTGCCGCCGTCTCGTCAGGAGCCGTGACGTCGGGCTCCTTTTCCGTTTGAGGATGCAGGAGAGGCTCCTCTCCTCCCCGTAGATTATTGGGATCGATGCCCTTCTGGTCTCGGAGCGTCGTGTTCGTCGTGGAGCGTTTTTGGCGCTGTGGCCGTCGCGTGGTCTATAAGGTTCTGCGGAGCGTCTGTCGGCCCGGGTGCGCGTTTGGCTCGGAGCTGCTCTGCCCGGACGCGTAGAGGCAGGGGAGGGTGGACGGAGCTCTGGCGGTCCCCGGTTAACCTGCTGACGCGTTGAATTGCGTGGGCAGAGGCGGTGCGGTCATCTGGGATGGAGTAGCCGTGGGCAGGGGAGCGGAGGGTCCCCGCGCAGGCGTTTGAGAGCCTCCACGAGAGCTTGGGACGTTATTGCGCCACAGAAAGCAGACCTGTGGGCTGGTCAGGCTGTTGATGGGCTGCTGGGTGACTTGCAGAATCACCTGATTTCAGGAGCAGAGGGACAACTTGGCCCGGAAGAGCGACGGAGGAGGCGAGCTGTGCGCCGTAAGCAGGTGGGTGGGTGGGTGGTGCCAGAGGGGAGCTGTGCCGTGTGGCTCTAGCTAAGCTCGGTCGTTTCTCTGTTTCCTAGGTGCGAAGCGAAGAGGAAAGCGGGCTGTCGGCAGCTCAGCTCCTCGGGCCAGGTGAGCACGGAGTGCTGGGCCGAAGCGGCAGCTCGTTTCAGGTCCCGTGTTGCTGGCGCGGGTCCGAGCGTCCTTTGGTGGTGTTTTACAGGCGGCAGCTGAGCGTCTGGGCGGTCCGCGGCGTGGCAGTCAAAAGCAAGGGCGGCCGGGTGGGCGAGCGGCCCAGGTAAGGGAGGGCGAGCTGGGACCGTCTGCGGGCAGGCTGTGTTTTCGGGCGGCGTCCGAGCGCGTGCCTCTGGTTTTGCGGGTGCCGCAGACGAGCCGGCAGGGGCGAAGCCGCACGCCGGCCGGCAGCCGAGAAGGTGAGGCGGCGGTGGGCGTTGCGGAGCCCGGTATTGCCCGGTGTCTCGCTTCATCTTTTCCTTCTCGCTTTGCAGGCGCTTTGTGGGCCCTCTGGACCGGGAGGAGCATTTGCGGTGAGCCGGGCTAGGGGCGAGGAGGAGCGTGGGGCCGGGGACTCGTTCCCGGCGCCACGGTTTTTTTTGCTTCTCGCCGTCGTAGGCGTCACCAGCGCTGAGGGTTTGTGACCGCGCCAGCGGCAGGACACGCCGACCGGACCGCCCTGGAGCTCAGCAGGAGGTGGGTGTCGCGGACGGACTCGGCGTTTGCCCCGCGGCGCCGTGTGCCGGCGTGGCTTAGCGAGCGCGTGCTTTCTCGTGCTCCTGCAGGCGCTGAAGAGGAACCCGGTGCCGCGTGAAGACGGCCGTTGGCGCACGTGGCGTTTTTCTCTGCCGAAGATGGGTTCGGTCCCTCGGCCCTCTGAAAGCTAAGTGGAGGCGCGAGGGCTGGGAAGGGGCCGGGAATGGCAGGGACGGGGGGTTTAGCTCTGCTAAGGGCAAGGGCCGTCCAGGAACCGCGCCCTTGGCGCGGGTCAAGGGCCCGGGGACCTTTACCGTGCGATGCCAGCGTGTGCCGGGCAGGGCAGCTCCAGCCTGCGTCTGCGTTGTGGTGTAGTTCGGGAAGCCTGCCTTGCGCCTGTCAGCCGATCCTGGGGTCTCGTTGCGTTCGAGGGGCACGGAAGGCCTCTCGGGTGCCACCCCGGGATCTGGAACGCCGGTGCCGATCGGCGTAGCGCCGATCGGGCGCTGGTTTTCTGGTGTCGGCAGCCGAAAGCGTGGCGGGTTCTTGCCTTTGGGCCGTTTCTGGTCAGGGCTGATTGTGGCGTTGTCCTGGGCTGTGCCGGTAGCTGTGCTCTCTAGCCTTCCAGTCTCAGGGACTGGAACTTCAAGATGCTGGGAAGAAGTTCTTAGGTTTTTCATCAGCTTCTCGTTTGGTTGCGACGTCTCTGCTCGGTTGTGGCGCTGCCGCCGTCTCGTCAGGAGCCGTGACGTCGGGCTCCTTTTCCGTTTGAGGATGCAGGAGAGGCTCCTCTCCTCCCCGTAGATTATTGGGATCGATGCCCTTCTGGTCTCGGAGCGTCGTGTTCGTCGTGGAGCGTTTTTGGCGCTGTGGCCGTCGCGTGGTCTATAAGGTTCTGCGGAGCGTCTGTCGGCCCGGGTGCGCGTTTGGCTCGGAGCTGCTCTGCCCGGACGCGTAGAGGCAGGGGAGGGTGGACGGAGCTCTGGCGGTCCCCGGTTAACCTGCTGACGCGTTGAATTGCGTGGGCAGAGGCGGTGCGGTCATCTGGGATGGAGTAGCCGTGGGCAGGGGAGCGGAGGGTCCCCGCGCAGGCGTTTGAGAGCCTCCACGAGAGCTTGGGACGTTATTGCGCCACAGAAAGCAGACCTGTGGGCTGGTCAGGCTGTTGATGGGCTGCTGGGTGACTTGCAGAATCACCTGATTTCAGGAGCAGAGGGACAGCTTGGCCCGGAAGAGCGCCGGAGGAGGCGAGCTGTGCGCCGTAAGCAGGTGGGTCGGTGGGTGGTGCCAGAGGGGAGCTGTGCCGTGTGGCTCTAGCTAAGCTCGGTCGTTTCTCTGTTTCCTAGGTGCGAAGCGAAGAGGAAAGCGGGCTGTCGGCAGCTCAGCTCCTCGGGCCAGGTGAGCACGGAGTGCTGGGCCGAAGCGGCAGCTCGTTTCAGGTCCCGTGTTGCTGGCGCGGGTCCGAGCGTCCTTTGGTGGTGTTTTACAGGCGGCAGCTGAGCGTCTGGGCGGTCCGCGGCGTGGCAGTCAAAAGCAAGGGCGGCCGGGTGGGCGAGCGGCCCAGGTAAGGGAGGGCGAGCTGGGACCGTCTGCGGGCAGGCTGTGTTTTCGGGCGGCGTCCGAGCGCGTGCCTCTGGTTTTGCGGGTGCCGCAGACGAGCCGGCAGGGGCGAAGCCGCACGCCGGCCGGCAGCCGAGAAGGTGAGGCGGCGGTGGGCGTTGCGGAGCCCGGTATTGCCCGGTGTCTCGCTTCATCTTTTCGTTCTCGCTTTGCAGGCGCTTTGTGGGCCCTCTGGACCGGGAGGAGCATTTGCGGTGAGCCGGGCTAGGGGCGAGGAGGAGCGTGGGGCCGGAGACTCGTTCCCGGCGCCACGGTTTTTTTTGCTTCTCGCCGTCGTAGGCGTCACCAGCGCTGAGGGTTTGTGACCGCGCCAGCGGCAGGACACGCCGACCGGACCGCCCTGGAGCTCAGCAGGAGGTGGGTGTCGCCGACGGACTCGGCGTTTGCCCCGCGGCGCCGTGTGCCGGCGTGGCTTAGCGAGCGCGTGCTTTCTCGTGCTCCTGCAGGCGCTGAAGAGGAACCCGGCGACGCGGGAAGACGGCCGTTGGCGCACGCGGCGTTTTCCTCTGCCGAAGATGGGTTCGGTCCCTCAGCCCTCTGAAAGCTAAGTGGAGGCGCGAGGGCTGGGAAGGGGCCGGGAATGGCCGGGACGGGGGGTTTAGCTCTGCTAAGGGCAAGGGCCGTCCAGGAACCGCGCCCTTGGCGCGGGTCAAGGGCCCGGGGACCTTTACCGTGCGATGCCAGCGTGTGCCGGGCAGGGCAGCTCCAGCCTGCGTCCGCTTTGTGGTGTAGTTCGGGAAGCCTGCCTTGCGCCTGTCAGCCGATCCTGGGGTCTCGTTGCGTTCGAGGGGCACGGAAGGCCTCTCGGGTGCCACCCCGGGATCTGGAACGCCGGTGCCGATCGGCGTAGCGCCGATCGGGCGCTGGTTTTCTGGTGTCGGCAGCCGAAAGCGTGGCGGGTTCTTGCCTTTGGGCCGTTTCTGGTCAGGGCTGATTGTGGCGTTGTCCTGGGCTGTGCCGGCAGCTGTGCTCTCTAGCCATCCAGTCTCAGGGACTGGAACTTCAGGATGCTGGGAAGAAGTTCTTAGGTTTTTCATCAGCTTCTCGTTTGGTTGCGACGTCTCTGCTCAGTTGTGGCGCTGCCGCCGTCTTGTCAGGAGCCGTGACGTCGGGCTCCTTTTCCGTTTGAGGATGAAGGAGAGGCTCCTCTCCTCCCCGTAGATTATTGGGATCGATGCCCTTCTGGTCTCGGAGCGTCGTGTTCGTCGTGGAGCGTTTTTGGCGCTGTGGCCGTCGCGTGGTCTATAAGGTTCTGCGGAGCGTCTGTCGGCCCGGGTGCGCGTTTGGCTCGGAGCTGCTCTGCCCGGACGCGTAGAGGCAGGGGAGGGTGGACGGAGCTCTGGCGGTCCCCGGTTAACCTGCTGACGCGTTGAATTGCGTGGGCAGAGGCGGTGCGGTCATCTGGGATGGAGTAGCCGTGGGCAGGGGAGCGGAGGGTCCCCGCGCAGGCGTTTGAGAGCCTCCACGAGAGCTTGGGACGTTATTGCGCCACAGAAAGCAGACCTGTGGGCTGGTCAGGCTGTTGATGGGCTGCTGGGTGACTTGCAGAATCACCTGATTTCAGGAGCAGAGGGACAACTTGGCCCGGAAGAGCGCCGGAGGAGGCGAGCTGTGCGCCGTAAGCAGGTGGGTCGGTGGGTGGTGCCAGAGGGGAGCTGTGCCGTGTGGCTCTAGCTAAGCTCGGTCGTTTCTCTGTTTCCTAGGTGCGAAGCGAAGAGGAAAGCGGGCTGTCGGCAGCTCAGCTCCTCGGGCCAGGTGAGCACGGAGTGCTGGGCCGAAGCGGCAGCTCGTTTCAGGTCCCGTGTTGCTGGCGCGGGTCCGAGCGTCCTTTGGTGGTGTTTTACAGGCGGCAGCTGAGCGTCTGGGCGGTCCGCGGCGTGGCAGTCAAAAGCAAGGGCGGCCGGGTGGGCGAGCGGCCCAGGTAAGGGAGGGCGAGCTGGGACCGTCTGCGGGCAGGCTGTGTTTTCGGGCGGCGTCCGAGCGCGTGCCTCTGGTTTTGCGGGTGCCGCAGACGAGCCGGCAGGGGCGAAGCCGCACGCCGGCCGGCAGCCGAGAAGGTGAGGCGGCGGTGGGCGTTGCGGAGCCCGGTATTGCCCGGTCTCTCGCTTCATCTTTTCCTTCTCGCTTTGCAGGCGCTTTGTGGGCCCTCTGGACCGGGAGGAGCATTTGCGGTGAGCCGGGCTAGGGGCGAGGAGGAGCGTGGGGCCGGAGACTCGTTCCCGGCGCCACGGTTTTTTTTGCTTCTCGCCGTCGTAGGCGTCACCAGCGCTGAGGGTTTGTGACCGCGCCAGCGGCAGGACACGCCGACCGGACCGCCCTGGAGCTCAGCAGGAGGTGGGTGTCGCGGACGGACTCGGCGTTTGCCCCGCGGCGCCGTGTGCCGGTGTGGCTTAGCGAGCGCGTGCTTTCTCGTGCTCCTGCAGGCGCTGAAGAGGAACCCGGTGACGCGGGAAGACGGCCGTTGGCGCACGTGGCGTTTTCCTCTGCCGAAGATGGGTTCGGTCCCTCGGCCCTCTGAAAGCTAAGTGGAGGCGCGAGGGCTGGGAAGGGGCCGGGAATGGCAGGGACGGGGGGTTTAGCTCTGCTAAGGGCAAGGGCCGTCCAGGAACCGCGCCCTTGGCGCGGGTCAAGGGCCCGGGGACCTTTACCGTGCGATGCCAGCGTGTGCCGGGCAGGGCAGCTCCAGCCTGCGTCTGCGTTGTGGTGTAGTTCGGGAAGCCTGCCTTGCGCCTGTCAGCCGATCCTGGGGTCTCGTTGCGTTCGAGGGGCACGGAAGGCCTCTCGGGTGCCACCCCGGGATCTGGAACGCCGGTGCCGATCGGCGTAGCGCCGATCGGGCGCTGGTTTTCTGGTGTCGGCAGCCGAAAGCGTGGCGGGTTCTTGCCTTTGGGCCGTTTCTGGTCAGGGCTGATTGTGGCGTTGTCCTGGGCTGTGCCGGCAGCTGTGCTCTCTAGCCATCCAGTCTCAGGGACTGGAACTTCAAGATGCTGGGAAGAAGTTCTTAGGTTTTTCATCAGCTTCTCGTTTGGTTGCGACGTCTCTGCTCGGTTGTGGCGCTGCCGCCGTCTCGTCAGGAGCCGTGACGTCGGGCTCCTTTTCCGTTTGAGGATGCAGGAGAGGCTCCTCTCCTCCCCGTAGATTATTGGGATCGATGCCCTTCTGGTCTCGGAGCGTCGTGTTCGTCGTGGAGCGTTTTTGGCGCTGTGGCCGTCGCGTGGTCTATAAGGTTCTGCGGAGCGTCTGTCGGCCCGGGTGCGCGTTTGGCTCGGAGCTGCTCTGCCCGGACGCGTAGAGGCAGGGGAGGGTGGACGGAGCTCTGGCGGTCCCCGGTTAACCTGCTGACGCGTTGTATTGCGTGGGCAGAGGCGGTGCGGTCATCTGGGATGGAGTAGCCGTGGGCAGGGGAGCGGAGGGTCCCCGCGCAGGCGTTTGAGAGCCTCCACGAGAGCTTGGGACGTTATTGCGCCACAGAAAGCAGACCTGTGGGCTGGTCAGGCTGTTGATGGGCTGCTGGGTGACTTGCAGAATCACCTGATTTCAGGAGCAGAGGGACAACTTGGCCCGGAAGAGCGCCGGAGGAGGCGAGCTGTGCGCCGTAAGCAGGTGGGTCGGTGGGTGGTGCCAGAGGGGAGCTGTGCCGTGTGGCTCTAGCTAAGCTCGGTCGTTTCTCTGTTTCCTAGGTGCGAAGCGAAGAGGAAAGCGGGCTGTCGGCAGCTCAGCTCCTCGGGCCAGGTGAGCACGGAGTGCTGGGCCGAAGCGGCAGCTCGTTTCAGGTCCCGTGTTGCTGGCGCGGGTCCGAGCGTCCTTTGGTGGTGTTTTACAGGCGGCAGCTGAGCGTCTCGGCGGTCCGCGGCGTGGCAGTCAAAAGCAAGGGCGGCCGGGTGGGCGAGCGGCCCAGGTAAGGGAGGGCGAGCTGGGACCGTCTGCGGGCAGGCTGTGTTTTCGGGCGGCGTCCGAGCGCGTGCCTCTGGTTTTGCGGGTGCCGCAGACGAGCCGGCAGGGGCGAAGCCGCACGCCGGCCGGCAGCCGAGAAGGTGAGGCGGCGGTGGGCGTTGCGGAGCCCGGTATTGCCCGGTGTCTCGCTTCATCTTTTCCTTCTCGCTTTGCAGGCGCTTTGTGGGCCCTCTGGACCGGGAGGAGCATTTGCGGTGAGCCGGGCTAGGGGCGAGGAGGAGCGTGGGGCCGGAGACTCGTTCCCGGCGCCACGGTTTTTTTTTGCTTCTCGCCGTCGTAGGCGTCACCAGCGCTGAGGGTTTGTGACCGCGCCAGCGGCAGGACACGCCGACCGGACCGCCCTGGAGCTCAGCAGGAGGTGGGTGTCGCGGACGGACTCGGCGTTTGCCCCGCGGCGCCGTGTGCCGGCGTGGCTTAGCGAGCGCGTGCTTTCTCGTGCTCCTGCAGGCGCTGAAGAGGAACCCGGCGACGCGGGAAGACGGCCGTTGGCGCACGTGGCGTTTTCCTCTGCCGAAGATGGGTTCGGTCCCTCGGCCCTCTGAAAGCTAAGTGGAGGCGCGAGGGCTGGGAAGGGGCCGGGAATGGCAGGGACGGGGGGTTTAGCTCTGCTAAGGGCAAGGGCCGTCCAGGAACCGCGCCCTTGGCGCGGGTCAAGGGCCCGGGGACCTTCACCGTGCGATGCCAGCGTGTGCCGGGCAGGGCAGCTCCAGCCTGCGTCTGCGTTGTGGTGTAGTTCGGGAAGCCTGCCTTGCGCCTGTCAGCCGATCCTGGGGTCTCGTTGCGTTCGAGGGGCACGGAAGGCCTCTCGGGTGCCACCCCGGGATCTGGAACGCCGGTGCCGATCGGCGTAGCGCCGATCGGGCGCTGGTTTTCTGGTGTCGGCAGCCGAAAGCGTGGCGGGTTCTTGCCTTTGGGCCGTTTCTGGTCAGGGCTGATTGTGGCGTTGTCCTGGGCTGTGCCGGCAGCTGTGCTCTCTAGCCATCCAGTCTCAGGGACTGGAACTTCAAGATGCTGGGAAGAAGTTCTTAGGTTTTTCATCAGCTTCTCGTTTGGTTGCGACGTCTCTGCTCGGTTGTGGCGCTGCCGCCGTCTCGTCAGGAGCCGTGACGTCGGGCTCCTTTTCCGTTTGAGGATGCAGGAGAGGCTCCTCTCCTCCCCGTAGATTATTGGGATCGATGCCCTACTGGTCTCGGAGCGTCGTGTTCGTCGCGGAGCGTTTTTGGCGCTGTGGCCGTCGCGTGGTCTATAAGGTTCTGCGGAGCGTCTGTCGGCCCGGGTGCGCGTTTGGCTCGGAGCTGCTCTGCCCGGACGCGTAGAGGCAGGGGAGGGTGGACGGAGCTCTGGCGGTCCCCGGTTAACCTGCTGACGCGTTGAATTGCGTGGGCAGAGGCGGTGCGGTCACCTGGGATGGAGTAGCCGTGGGCAGGGGAGCGGAGGGTCCCCGCGCAGGCGTTTGAGAGCCTCCACGAGAGCTTGGGACGTTATTGCGCCACAGAAAGCAGACCTGTGGGCTGGTCAGGCTGTGGATGGGCTGCTGGGTGACTTGCAGAATCACCTGATTTCAGGAGCAGAGGGACAACTTGGCCCGGAAGAGCGCCGGAGGAGGCGAGCTGTGCGCCGTAAGCAGGTGGGTCGGTGGGTGGTGCCAGAGGGGAGCTGTGCCGTGTGGCTCTAGCTAAGCTCGGTCGTTTCTCTGTTTCCTAGGTGCGAAGCGAAGAGGAAAGCGGGCTGTCGGCAGCTCAGCTCCTCGGGCCAGGTGAGCACGGAGTGCTGGGCCGAAGCGGCAGCTCGTTTCAGGTCCCGTGTTGCTGGCGCGGGTCCGAGCGTCCTCTGGTGGTGTTTTACAGGCGGCAGCTGAGCGTCTCGGCGGTCCGCGGCGTGGCAGTCAAAAGCAAGGGCGGCCGGGTGGGCGAGCGGCCCAGGTAAGGGAGGGCGAGCTGGGACCGTCTGCGGGCAGGCTGTGTTTTCGGGCGGGGTCCGAGCGCGTGCCTCTGGTTTTGCGGGTGCCGCAGACGAGCCGGCAGGGGCGAAGCCGCACGCCGGCCGGCAGCCGAGAAGGTGAGGCGGCGGTGGGCGTTGCGGAGCCCGGTATTGCCCGGTCTCTCGCTTCATCTTTTCCTTCTCGCTTTGCAGGCGCTTTGTGGGCCCTCTGGACCGGGAGGAGCATTTGCGGTGAGCCGGGCTAGGGGCGAGGAGGAGCGTGGGGCCGGGGACTCGTTCCCGGCGCCACGGTTTTTTTTTGCTTCTCGCCGTCGTAGGCGTCACCAGCGCTGAGGGTTTGTGACCGCGCCAGCGGCAGGACACGCCGACCGGACCGCCCTGGAGCTCAGCAGGAGGTGGGTGTCGCGGACGGACTCGGCGTTTGCCCCGCGGCGCCGTGTGCCGGCGTGGCTTAGCGAGCGCGTGCTTTCTCGTGCTCCTGCAGGCGCTGAAGAGGAACCCGGTGCCGCGTGAAGACGGCCGTTGGCGCACGTGGCGTTTTCCTCTGCCGAAGATGGGTTCGGTCCCTCGGCCCTCTGAAAGCTAAGTGGAGGCGCGAGGGCTGGGAAGGGGCCGGGAATGGCAGGGACGGGGGGTTTAGCTCTGCTAAGGGCAAGGGCCGTCCAGGAACCGCGCCCTTGGCGCGGGTCAAGGGCCCGGGGACCTTTACCGTGCGATGCCAGCGTGTGCCGGGCAGGGCAGCTCCAGCCTGCGTCTGCGTTGTGGTGTAGTTCGGGAAGCCTGCCTTGCGCCTGTCAGCCGATCCTGGGGTCTCGTTGCGTTCGAGGGGCACGGAAGGCCTCTCGGGTGCCACCCCGGGATCTGGAACGCCGGTGCCGATCGGCGTAGCGCCGATCGGGCGCTGGTTTTCTGGTGTCGGCAGCCGAAAGCGTGGCGGGTTCTTGCCTTTGGGCCGTTTCTGGTCAGGGCTGATTGTGGCGTTGTCCTGGGCTGTGCCGGTAGCTGTGCTCTCTAGCCTTCCAGTCTCAGGGACTGGAACTTCAAGATGCTGGGAAGAAGTTCTTAGGTTTTTCATCAGCTTCTCGTTTGGTTGCGACGTCTCTGCTCGGTTGTGGCGCTGCCGCCGTCTCGTCAGGAGCCGTGACGTCGGGCTCCTTTTCCGTTTGAGGATGCAGGAGAGGCTCCTCTCCTCCCCGTAGATTATTGGGATCGATGCCCTTCTGGTCTCGGAGCGTCGTGTTCGTCGTGGAGCGTTTTTGGTGCTGTGGCCGTCGCGTGGTCTATAAGGTTCTGCGGAGCGTCTGTCGGCCCGGGTGCGCGTTTGGCTCGGAGCTGCTCTGCCCGGACGCGTAGAGGCAGGGGAGGGTGGACGGAGCTCTGGCGGTCCCCGGTTAACCTGCTGACGCGTTGAATTGCGTGGGCAGAGGCGGTGCGGTCATCTGGGATGGAGTAGCCGTGGGCAGGGGAGCGGAGGGTCCCCGCGCAGGCGTTTGAGAGCCTCCACGAGAGCTTGGGACGTTATTGCGCCACAGAAAGCAGACCTGTGGGCTGGTCAGGCTGTTGATGGGCTGCTGGGTGACTTGCAGAATCACCTGATTTCAGGAGCAGAGGGACAGCTTGGCCCGGAAGAGCGACGGAGGAGGCGAGCTGTGCGCCGTAAGCAGGTGGGTCGGTGGGTGGTGCCAGAGGGGAGCTGTGCCGTGTGGCTCTAGCTAAGCTCGGTCGTTTCTCTGTTTCCTAGGTGCGAAGCGAAGAGGAAAGCGGGCTGTCGGCAGCTCAGCTCCTCGGGCCAGGTGAGCACGGAGTGCTGGGCCGAAGCGGCAGCTCGTTTCAGGTCCCGTGTTGCTGGCGCGGGTCCGAGCGTCCTTTGGTGGTGTTTTACAGGCGGCAGCTGAGCGTCTCGGCGGTCCGCGGCGTGGCAGTCAAAAGCAAGGGCGGCCGGGTGGGCGAGCGGCCCAGGTAAGGGAGGGCGAGCTGGGACCGTCTGCGGGCAGGCTGTGTTTTCGGGCGGGTCCGAGCGCGTGCCTCTGGTTTTGCGGGTGCCGCAGACGAGCCGGCAGGGGCGAAGCCGCACGCCGGCCGGCAGCCGAGAAGGTGAGGCGGCGGTGGGCGTTGCGGAGCCCGGTATTGCCCGGTCTCTCGCTTCATCTTTTCCTTCTCGCTTTGCAGGCGCTTTGTGGGCCCTCTGGACCGGGAGGAGCATTTGCGGTGAGCCGGGCTAGGGGCGAGGAGGAGCGTGGGGCCGGGGACTCGTTCCCGGCGCCACGGTTTTTTTTGCTTCTCGCCGTCGTAGGCGTCACCAGCGCTGAGGGTTTGTGACCGCGCCAGCGGCAGGACACGCCGACCGGACCGCCCTGGAGCTCAGCAGGAGGTGGGTGTCGCGGACGGACTCGGCGTTTGCCCCGCGGCGCCGTGTGCCGGCGTGGCTTAGCGAGCGCGTGCTTTCTCGTGCTCCTGCAGGCGCTGAAGAGGAACCCGGTGCCGTGTGAAGACGGCCGTTGGCGCACGTGGCGTTTTCCTCTGCCGAAGATGGGTTCGGTCCCTCGGCCCTCTGAAAGCTAAGTGGAGGCGCGAGGGCTGGGAAGGGGCCGGGAATGGCAGGGACGGGGGGTTTAGCTCTGCTAAGGGCAAGGGCCGTCCAGGAACCGCGCCCTTGGCGCGGGTCAAGGGCCCGGGGACCTTTACCGTGCGATGCCAGCGTGTGCCGGGCAGGGCAGCTCCAGCCTGCGTCTGCGTTGTGGTGTAGTTCGGGAAGCCTGCCTTGCGCCTGTCAGCCGATCCTGGGGTCTCGTTGCGTTCGAGGGGCACGGAAGGCCTCTCGGGTGCCACCCCGGGATCTGGAACGCCGGTGCCGATCGGCGTAGCGCCGATCGGGCGCTGGTTTTCTGGTGTCGGCAGCCGAAAGCGTGGCGGGTTCTTGCCTTTGGGCCGTTTCTGGTCAGGGCTGATTGTGGCGTTGTCCTGGGCTGTGCCGGCAGCTCTAGCCATCCAGTCTCAGGGACTGGAACTTCAAGATGCTGGGAAGAAGTTCTTAGGTTTTTCATCAGCTTCTCGTTTGGTTGCGACGTCTCTGCTCGGTTGTGGCGCTGCCGCCGTCTCGTCAGGAGCCGTGACGTCGGGCTCCTTTTCCGTTTGAGGATGCAGGAGAGGCTCCTCTCCTCCCCGTAGATTATTGGGATCGATGCCCTTCTGGTCTCGGAGCGTCGTGTTCGTCGTGGAGCGTTTTTGGCGCTGTGGCCGTCGCGTGGTCTATAAGGTTCTGCGGAGCGTCTGTCGGCCCGGGTGCGCGTTTGGCTCGGAGCTGCTCTGCCCGGACGCGTAGAGGCAGGGGAGGGTGGACGGAGCTCTGGCGGTCCCCGGTTAACCTGCTGACGCGTTGAATTGCGTGGGCAGAGGCGGTGCGGTCATCTGGGATGGAGTAGCCGTGGGCAGGGGAGCGGAGGGTCCCCGCGCAGGCGTTTGAGAGCCTCCACGAGAGCTTGGGACGTTATTGCGCCACAGAAAGCAGACCTGTGGGCTGGTCAGGCTGTGGATGGGCTGCTGGGTGACTTGCAGAATCACCTGATTTCAGGAGCAGAGGGACAGCTTGGCCCGGAAGAGCGCCGGAGGAGGCGAGCTGTGCGCCGTAAGCAGGTGGGTCGGTGGGTGGTGCCAGAGGGGAGCTGTGCCGTGTGGCTCTAGCTAAGCTCGGTCGTTTCTCTGTTTCCTAGGTGCGAAGCGAAGAGGAAAGCGGGCTGTCGGCAGCTCAGCTCCTCGGGCCAGGTGAGCACGGAGTGCTGGGCCGAAGCGGCAGCTCGTTTCAGGTCCCGTGTTGCTGGCGCGGGTCCGAGCGTCCTTTGGTGGTGTTTTACAGGCGGCAGCTGAGCGTCTGGGCGGTCCGCGGCGTGGCAGTCAAAAGCAAGGGCGGCCGGGTGGGCGAGCGGCCCAGGTAAGGGAGGGCGAGCTGGGACCGTCTGCGGGCAGGCTGTGTTTTCGGGCGGCGTCCGAGCGCGTGCCTCTGGTTTTGCGGGTGCCGCAGACGAGCCGGCAGGGGCGAAGCCGCACGCCGGCCGGCAGCCGAGAAGGTGAGGCGGCGGTAGGCGTTGCGGAGCCCGGTATTGCCCGGTGTCTCGCTTCATCTTTTCCTTCTCGCTTTGCAGGCGCTTTGTGGGCCCTCTGGACCGGGAGGAGCATTTGCGGTGAGCCGGGCTAGGGGCGAGGAGGAGCGTGGGGCCGGGGACTCGTTCCCGGCGCCACGGTTTTTTTTGCTTCTCGCCGTCGTAGGCGTCACCAGCGCTGAGGGTTTGTGACCGCGCCAGCGGCAGGACACGCCGACCGGACCGCCCTGGAGCTCAGCAGGAGGTGGGTGTCGCGGACGGACTCGGCGTTTGCCCCGCGGCGCCGTGTGCCGGCGTGGCTTAGCGAGCGCGTGCTTTCTCGTGCTCCTGCAGGCGCTGAAGAGGAACCCGGTGCCGCGTGAAGACGGCCGTTGGCGCACGTGGCGTTTTCCTCTGCCGAAGATGGGTTCGGTCCCTCGGCCCTCTGAAAGCTAAGTGGAGGCGCGAGGGCTGGGAAGGGGCCGGGAATGGCAGGGACGGGGGGTTTAGCTCTGCTAAGGGCAAGGGCCGTCCAGGAACCGCGCCCTTGGCGCGGGTCAAGGGCCCGGGGACCTTTACCGTGCGATGCCAGCGTGTGCCGGGCAGGGCAGCTCCAGCCTGCGTCTGCGTTGTGGTGTAGTTCGGGAAGCCTGCCTTGCGCCTGTCAGCCGATCCTGGGGTCTCGTTGCGTTCGAGGGGCACGGAAGGCCTCTCGGGTGCCACCCCGGGATCTGGAACGCCGGTGCCGATCGGCGTAGCGCCGATCGGGCGCTGGTTTTCTGGTGTCGGCAGCCGAAAGCGTGGCGGGTTCTTGCCTTTGGGCCGTTTCTGGTCAGGGCTGATTGTGGCGTTGTCCTGGGCTGTGCCGGCAGCTGTGCTCTCTAGCCATCCAGTCTCAGGGACTGGAACTTCAAGATGCTGGGAAGAAGTTCTTAGGTTTTTCATCAGCTTCTCGTTTGGTTGCGACGTCTCTGCTCGGTTGTGGCGCTGCCGCCGTCTCGTCAGGAGCCGTGACGTCGGGCTCCTTTTCCGTTTGAGGATGCAGGAGAGGCGCCTCTCCTCCCCGTAGATTATTGGGATCGATGCCCTTCTGGTCTCGGAGCGTCGTGTTCGTCGTGGAGCGTTTTTGGCGCTGTGGCCGTCGCGTGGTCTATAAGGTTCTGCGGAGCGTCTGTCGGCCCGGGTGCGCGTTTGGCTCGGAGCTGCTCTGCCCGGACGCGTAGAGGCAGGGGAGGGTGGACGGAGCTCTGGCGATCCCCGGTTAACCTGCTGACGCGTTGTATTGTGTGGGCAGAGGCGGTGCGGTCATCTGGGATGGAGTAGCCGCGGGCAGGGGAGCGGAGGGTCCCCGCGCAGGCGTTTGAGAGCCTCCACGAGAGCTTGGGACGTTATTGCGCCACAGAAAGCAGACCTGTGGGCTGGTCAGGCTGTTGATGGGCTGCTGGGTGACTTGCAGAATCACCTGATTTCAGGAGCAGAGGGACAACTTGGCCCGGAAGAGCGCCGGAGGAGGCGAGCTGTGCGCCGTAAGCAGGTGGGTCGGTGGGTGGTGCCAGAGGGGAGCTGTGCCGTGTGGCTCTAGCTAAGCTCGGTCGTTTCTCTGTTTCCTAGGTGCGAAGCGAAGAGGAAAGCGGGCTGTCGGCAGCTCAGCTCCTCGGGCCAGGTGAGCACGGAGTGCTGGGCCGAAGCGGCAGCTCGTTTCAGGTCCCGTGTTGCTGGCGCGGGTCCGAGCGTCCTTTGGTGGTGTTTTACAGGCGGCAGCTGAGCGTCTGGGCGGTCCGCGGCGTGGCAGTCAAAAGTAAGGGCGGCCGGGTGGGCGAGCGGCCCAGGTAAGGGAGGGCGAGCTGGGACCGTCTGCGGGCAGGCTGTGTTTTCGGGCGGCGTCCGAGCGCGTGCCTCTGGTTTTGCGGGTGCCGCAGACGAGCCGGCAGGGGCGAAGCCGCACGCCGGCCAGCAGCCGAGAAGGTGAGGCGGCGGTGGGCGTTGCGGAGCCCGGTATTGCCCGGTCTCTCGCTTCATCTTTTCCTTCTCGCTTGGCAGGCGCTTTGTGGGCCCTCTGGACCGGGAGGAGCATTTGCGGTGAGCCGGGCTAGGGGCGAGGAGGAGCGTGGGGCCGGGGACTCGTTCCCGGCGCCACGGTTTTTTTTTGCTTCTCGCCGTCGTAGGCGTCACCAGCGCTGAGGGTTTGTGACCGCGCCAGCGGCAGGACACGCCGACCGGACCGCCCTGGAGCTCAGCAGGAGGTGGGTGTCGCGGACGGACTCGGCGTTTGCCCCGCGGCGCCGTGCGCCGGCGTGGCTTAGCGAGCGCGTGCTTTCTCGTGCTCCTGCAGGCGCTGAAGAGGAACCCGGCGACGCGGGAAGACGGCCGTTGGCGTACGTGGCGTTTTCCTCTGCCGAAGATGGGTTCGGTCCCTCGGCCCTCTGAAAGCTAAGTGGAGGCGCGAGGGCTGGGAAGGGGCCGGGAATGGCAGGGACGGGGGGTTTAGCTCTGCTAAGGGCAAGGGCCGTCCAGGAACCGCGCCCTTGGCGCGGGTCAAGGGCCCGGGGACCTTTACCGTGCGATGCTAGCGTGTGCCGGGCAGGGCAGCTCCAGCCTGCGTCTGCGTTGTGGTGTAGTTCGGGAAGCCTGCCTTGCGCCTGTCAGCCGATCCTGGGGTCTCGTTGCGTTCGAGGGGCACGGAAGGCCTCTCGGGTGCCACCCCGGGATCTGGAACGCCGGTGCCGATCGGCGTAGCGCCGATCGGGCGCTGGTTTTCTGGTGTCGGCAGCCGAAAGCGTGGCGGGTTCTTGCCTTTGGGCCGTTTCTGGTCAGGGCTGATTGTGGCGTTGTCCTGGGCTGTGCCGGCAGCTCTAGCCATCCAGTCTCAGGGACTGGAACTTCAAGATGCTGGGAAGAAGTTCTTAGGTTTTTCATCAGCTTCTCGTTTGGTTGCGACGTCTCTGCTCGGTTGTGGCGCGTCGGGCTCCTTTTCCGTTTGAGGATGCAGGAGAGGCTCCTCTCCTCCCCGTAGATTATTGGGATCGATGCCCTTCTGGTCCCGGAGCGTCGTGTTCGTGGTGGAGCGTTTTTGGCGCTGTGGCCGTCGCGTGGTCTATAAGGTTCTGCGGAGCGTCTGTCGGCCCGGGTGCGCGTTTGGCTCGGAGCTGCTCTGCCCGGACGCGTAGAGGCAGGGGAGGGTGGACGGAGCTCTGGCGGTCCCCGGTTAACCTGCTGACGCGTTGAATTGCGTGGGCAGAGGCGGTGCGGTCATCTGGGATGGAGTAGCCGTGGGCAGGGGAGCGGAGGGTCCCCGCGCAGGCGTTTGAGAGCCTCCACGAGAGCTTGGGACGTTATTGCGCCACAGAAAGCAGACCTGTGGGCTGGTCAGGCTGTTGATGGGCTGCTGGGTGACTTGCAGAATCACCTGATTTCAGGAGCAGAGGGACAACTTGGCCCGGAAGAGCGACGGAGGAGGCGAGCTGTGCGCCGTAAGCAGGTGGGTGGGTGGGTGGTGCCAGAGGGGAGCTGTGCCGTGTGGCTCTAGCTAAGCTCGGTCGTTTCTCTGTTTCCTAGGTGCGAAGCGAAGAGGAAAGCGGGCTGTCGGCAGCTCAGCTCCTCGGGCCAGGTGAGCACGGAGTGCTGGGCCGAAGCGGCAGCTCGTTTCAGGTCCCGTGTTGCTGGCGCGGGTCCGAGCGTCCTTTGGTGGTGTTTTACAGGCGGCAGCTGAGCGTCTCGGTGGTCCGCGTCGTGGCAGTCAAAAGCAAGGGCGGCCGCGTGGGCGAGCTGGGACCGTCTGCGGGCAGGCTGTGTTTTCGGGCGGCGTCCGAGCGCGTGCCTCTGGTTTTGCGGGTGCCGCAGACGAGCCGCCAGGGGCGAAGCCGCACGCCGGCCGGCAGCCGAGAAGGTGAGGCGGCGGTGGGCGTTGCGGAGCCTGGTATTGCCCGGTCTCTCGCTTCATCTTTTCCTTCTCGCTTTGCAGGCGCTTTGTGGGCCCTCTGGACCGGGAGGAGCATTTGCGGTGAGCCGGGCTAGGGGCGAGGAGGAGCGTGGGGCCGGGGACTCGTTCCCGGCGCCACGGTTTTTTTTGCTTCTCGCCGTCGTAGGCGTCACCAGCGCTGAGGGTTTGTGACCGCGCCAGCGGCAGGACACGCCGACCGGACCGCCCTGGAGCTCAGCAGGAGGTGGGTGTCGCGGACGGACTCGGCGTTTGCCCCGCGGCGCCGTGTGCCGGCGTGGCTTAGCGAGCGCGTGCTTTCTCATGCTCCTGCAGGCGCTGAAGAGGAACCCGGTGCCGCGTGAAGACGGCCGTTGGCGCACGTGGCGTTTTCCTCTGCCGAAGATGGGTTCGGTCCCTCGGCCCTCTGAAAGCTAAGTGGAGGCGCGAGGGCTGGGAAGGGGCCGGGAATGGCCGGGACGGGGGGTTTAGCTCTGCTAAGGGCAAGGGCCGTCCAGGAACCGCGCCCTTGGCGCGGGTCAAGGGCCCGGGGACCTTTACCGTGCGATGCCAGCGTGTGCCGGGCAGGGCAGCTCCAGCCTGCGTCTGCGTTGTGGTGTAGTTCGGGAAGCCTGCCTTGCGCCTGTCAGCCGATCCTGGGGTCTCGTTGCGTTCGAGGGGCACGGAAGGCCTCTCGGGTGCCACCCCGGGATCTGGAACGCCGGTGCCGATCGGCGTAGCGCCGATCGGGCGCTGGTTTTCTGGTGTCGGCAGCCGAAAGCGTGGCGGGTTCTTGCCTTTGGGCCGTTTCTGGTCAGGGCTGATTGTGGCGTTGTCCTGGGCTGTGCCGGCAGCTGTGCTCTCTAGCCATCCAGTCTCAGGGACTGGAACTTCAAGATGCTGGGAAGAAGTTCTTAGGTTTTTCATCAGCTTCTCGTTTGGTTGCGACGTCTCTGCTCGGTTGTGGCGCTGCCGCCGTCTCGTCAGGAGCCGTGACGTCGGGCTCCTTTTCCGTTTGAGGATGCAGGAGAGGCTCCTCTCCTCCCCGTAGATTATTGGGATCGATGCCCTTCTGGTCTCGGAGCGTCGTGTTCGTCGTGGAGCGTTTTTGGCGCTGTGGCCGTCGCGTGGTCTATAAGGTTCTGCGGAGCGTCTGTCGGCCCGGGTGCGCGTTTGGCTCGGAGCTGCTCTGCCCGGACGCGTAGAGGCAGGGGAGGGTGGACGGAGCTCTGGCGATCCCCGGTTAACCTGCTGACGCGTTGTATTGCGTGGGCAGAGGCGGTGCGGTCATCTGGGATGGAGTAGCCGCGGGCAGGGGAGCGGAGGGTCCCCGCGCAGGCGTTTGAGAGCCTCCACGAGAGCTTGGGACGTTATTGCGCCACAGAAAGCAGACCTGTGGGCTGGTCAGGCTGTTGATGGGCTGCTGGGTGACTTGCAGAATCACCTGATTTCAGGAGCAGAGGGACAACTTGGCCCGGAAGAGCGACGGAGGAGGCGAGCTGTGCGCCGTAAGCAGGTGGGTGGGTGGGTGGTGCCAGAGGGGAGCTGTGCCGTGTGGCTCTAGCTAAGCTCGGTCGTTTCTCTGTTTCCTAGGTGCGAAGCGAAGAGGAAAGCGGGCTGTCGGCAGCTCAGCTCCTCGGGCCAGGTGAGCACGGAGTGCTGGGCCGAAGCGGCAGCTCGTTTCAGGTCCCGTGTTGCTGGCGCGGGTCCGAGCGTCCTTTGGTGGTGTTTTACAGGCGGCAGCTGAGCGTCTCGGCGGTCCGCGGCGTGGCAGTCAAAAGTAAGGGCGGCCGGGTGGGCGAGCGGCCCAGGTAAGGGAGGGCGAGCTGGGACCGTCTGCGGGCAGGCTGTGTTTTCGGGCGGCGTCCGAGCGCGTGCCTCTGGTTTTGCGGGTGCCGCAGACGAGCCGGCAGGGGCGAAGCCGCACGCCGGCCAGCAGCCGAGAAGGTGAGGCGGCGGTGGGCGTTGCGGAGCCCGGTATTGCCCGGTCTCTCGCTTCATCTTTTCCTTCTCGCTTGGCAGGCGCTTTGTGGGCCCTCTGGACCGGGAGGAGCATTTGCGGTGAGCCGGGCTAGGGGCGAGGAGGAGCGTGGGGCCGGGGACTCGTTCCCGGCGCCACGGTTTTTTTTGCTTCTCGCCGTCGTAGGCGTCACCAGCGCTGAGGGTTTGTGACCGCGCCAGCGGCAGGACACGCCGACCGGACCGCCCTGGAGCTCAGCAGGAGGTGGGTGTCGCGGACGGACTCGGCGTTTGCCCCGCGGCGCCGTGCGCCGGCGTGGCTTAGCGAGCGCGTGCTTTCTCGTGCTCCTGCAGGCGCTGAAGAGGAACCCGGCGACGCAGGAAGACGGCCGTTGGCGTACGTGGCGTTTTCCTCTGCCGAAGATGGGTTCGGTCCCTCGGCCCTCTGAAAGCTAAGTGGAGGCGCGAGGGCTGGGAAGGGGCCGGGAATGGCAGGGACGGGGGGTTTAGCTCTGCTAAGGGCAAGGGCCGTCCAGGAACCGCGCCCTTGGCGCGGGTCAAGGGCCCGGGGACCTTTACCGTGCGATGCCAGCGTGTGCCGGGCAGGGCAGCTCCAGCCTGCGTCTGCGTTGTGGTGTAGTTCGGGAAGCCTGCCTTGCGCCTGTCAGCCGATCCTGGGGTCTCGTTGCGTTCGAGGGGCACGGAAGGCCTCTCGGGTGCCACCCCGGGATCTGGAACGCCGGTGCCGATCGGCGTAGCGCCGATCGGGCGCTGGTTTTCTGGTGTCGGCAGCCGAAAGCGTGGCGGGTTCTTGCCTTTGGGCCATTTCTGGTCAGGGCTGATTGTGGCGTTGTCCTGGGCTGTGCCGGCAGCTGTGCTCTCTAGCCATCCAGTCTCAGGGACTGGAACTTCAAGATGCTGGGAAGAAGTTCTTAGGTTTTTCATCAGCTTCTCGTTTGGTTGCGACGTCTCTGCTCGGTTGTGGCGCTGCCGCCGTCTCGTCAGGAGCCGTGACGTCGGGCTCCTTTTCCGTTTGAGGATGCAGGAGAGGCTCCTCTCCTCCCCGTAGATTATTGGGATCGATGCCCTACTGGTCTCGGAGCGTCGTGTTCATCGTGGAGCGTTTTTGGCGCTGTGGCTGTCGCGTGGTCTATAAGGTTCTGCGGAGCGTCTGTCGGCCCGGGTGCGCGTTTGGCTCGGAGCTGCTCTGCCCAGACGCGTAGAGGCAGGGGAGGGTGGACGGAGCTCTGGCGGTCCCCGGTTAACCTGCTGACGCGTTGTATTGCGTGGGCAGAGGCGGCGCGGTCATCTGGGATGGAGTAGCCGTGGGCAGGGGAGCGGAGGGTCCCCGCGCAGGCGTTTGAGAGCCTCCACGAGAGCTTGGGACGTTATTGCGCCACAGAAAGCAGACCTGTGGGCTGGTCAGGCTGTTGATGGGCTGCTGGGTGACTTGCAGAATCACCTGATTTCAGGAGCAGAGGGACAACTTGGCCCGGAAGAGCGACGGAGGAGGCGAGCTGTGCGCCGTAAGCAGGTGGGTCGGTGGGTGGTGCCAGAGGGGAGCTGTGCCGTGTGGCTCTAGCTAAGCTCGGTCGTTTCTCTGTTTCCTAGGTGCGAAGCAAAGAGGAAAGCGGGCTGTCGGCAGCTCAGCTCCTCGGGCCAGGTGAGCACGGAGTGCTGGGCCGAAGCGGCAGCTCGTTTCAGGTCCCGTGTTGCTGGCGCGGGACCGAGCGTCCTTTGGTGGTGTTTTACAGGCGGCAGCTGAGCGTCTCGGCGGTCCGCGGCGTGGCAGTCCAAAGCAAGGGCGGCCGGGTGGGCGAGCGGCCCAGGTAAGGGAGGGCGAGCTGGGACCTTCTGCGGGCAGGCTGTGTTTTCGGGCGGCGTCCGAGCACGTGCCTCTGGTTTTGCAGGTGCCGCAGACGAGCCGGCAGGGGCGAAGCCGCACGCCGGCCGGCAGCCGAGAAGGGGAGGCGGTGGTGGGCGTTGAGGAGCCCTGTATTGCCCGGTCTCTCGCTTCATCTTTTCCTTCTCACTTTGCAGGCGCTTTGTGGGCCCTCTGGACCGGGAGGAGCATTTGCGGTGAGCCGGGCTAGGGGCGAGGAGGAGCGTGGGGCCGGGGACTCGTTCCCGGCGCCACGGATTTTTTTGCTTCTCGCCGTCGTAGGCGTCACCAGCGCTGAGGGTTTGTGACCGCGCCAGCGGCAGGACACGCCGACCGGACCGCCCTGGAGCTCAGCAGGAGGTGGGTGTCGTGGACGGACTCGGCGTTTGCCCCGCGGCGCCGTGTGCCGGCGTGGCTTAGCGAGCGCGTGCTTTCTCGTGCTCCTGCAGGCGCTGAAGAGGAACCCGGTGCCGCGGGAAGACGGCCGTTGGCGCACGTGGCGTTTTCCTCTGCCGAAGATGGGTTCGGTCCCTCGGCCCTCTGAAAGCTAAGTGGAGGCGCGAGGGCTGGGAAGGGGCCGGGAATGGCAGGGCTGGGGGGTTTAGCTCTGCTAAGGGCAAGGGCCGTCCAGGAACCGCGCCCTTGGCGCGGGTCAAGGGCCCGGGGACCTTTACCGTGCGATGCCAGCGTGTGCCGGGCAGGGCAGCTCCAGCCTGCGTCTGCGTTGTGGTGTAGTTCGGGAAGCCTGCCTTGCGCCTGTCAGCCGATCCTGGGGTCTCGTTGCATTCGAGGGGCACGGAAGGCCTCTCGGGTGCCACCCCGGGATCTGGAACGCCGGTGCCGATCGGCGTAGCGCCGATCGGGCGCTGGTTTTCTGGTGTCGGCAGCCGAAAGCGTGGCGGGTTCTTGCCTTTGGGCCATTTCTGGTCAGGGCTGATTGTGGCGTTGTCCTGGGCTGTGCCGGCAGCTGTGCTCTCTAGCCATCCAGTCTCAGGGACTGGAACTTCAAGATGCTGGGAAGAAGTTCTTAGGTTTTTCATCAGCTTCTCGTTTGGTTGCGACGTCTCTGCTCGGTTGTGGCGCTGCCGCCGTCTCGTCAGGAGCCGTGACGTCGGGCTCCTTTTCCGTTTGAGGATGCAGGAGAGGCTCCTCTCCTCCCCGTAGATTATTGGGATCGATGCCCTTCTGGTCTCGGAGCGTCGTGTTCGTCGTGGAGCGTTTTTGGCGCTGTGGCCGTCGCGTGGTCTATAAGGTTCTGCGGAGCGTCTGTCGGCCCGGGTGCGCGTTTGGCTCGGAGCTGCTCTGCCCGGACGCGTAGAGGCAGGGGAGGGTGGACGGAGCTCTGGCGGTCCCCGGTTAACCTGCTGACGCGTTGAATTGCGTGGGCAGAGGCGGTGCGGTCATCTGGGATGGAGTAGCCGCGGGCAGGGGAGCGGAGGGTCCCCGCGCAGGCGTTTGAGAGCCTCCACGAGAGCTTGGGACGTTATTGCGCCACAGAAAGCAGACCTGTGGGCTGGTCAGGCTGTTGATGGGCTGCTGGGTGACTTGCAGAATCACCTGATTGCAGGAGCAGAGGGACAACTTGGCCCGGAAGAGCGACGGAGGAGGCGAGCTGTGCGCCGTAAGCAGGTGGGTCGGTGGGTGGTGCCAGAGGGGAGCTGTGCCGTGTGGCTCTAGCTAAGCTCGGTCGTTTCTCTGTTTCCTAGGTGCGAAGCGAAGAGGAAAGCGGGCTGTCGGCAGCTCAGCTCCTCGGGCCAGGTGAGCACGGAGTGCTGGGCCGAAGCGGCAGCTCGTTTCAGGTCCCGTGTTGCTGGCGCGGGACCGAGCGTCCTTTGGTGGTGTTTTACAGGCGGCAGCTGAGCGTCTCGGCGGTCCGCGGCGTGGCAGTCAAAAGCAAGGGCGGCCGGGTGGGCGAGCGGCCCAGGTAAGGGAGGGCGAGCTGGGACCTTCTGCGGGCAGGCTGTGTTTTCGGGCGGCGTCCGAGCACGTGCCTCTGGTTTTGCAGGTGCCGCAGACGAGCCGGCAGGGGCGAAGCCGCACGCCGGCCGGCAGCCGAGAAGGTGAGGCGGTGGTGGGCGTTGAGGAGCCCTTTATTGCCCGGTCTCTCGCTTCATCTTTTCCTTCTCACTTTGCAGGTGCTTTGTGGGCCCTCTGGACCGGGAGGAGCATTTGCGGTGAGCCGGGCTAGGGGCGAGGAGGAGCGTGGGGCCGGGGACTCGTTCCCGGCGCCACGGTTTTTTTTGCTTCTCGCCGTCGTAGGCGTCACCAGCGCTGAGGGTTTGTGACCGCGCCAGCGGCAGGACACGCCGACCGGACCGCCCTGGAGCTCAGCAGGAGGTGGGTGTCGCGGACGGACTCGGCGTTTGCCCCGCGGCGCCGTGTGCCGGCGTGGCTTAGCGAGCGCGTGCTTTCTCGTGCTCCTGCAGGCGCTGAAGAGGAACCCGGCGACGCGGGAAGACGGCCGTTGGCGCACGTGGCGTTTTCCTCTGCCGAAGATGGGTTCGGTCCCTCGGCCCTCTGAAAGCTAAGTGGAGGCGCGAGGGCTGGGAAGGGGCCGGGAATGGCAGGGCTGGGGGGTTTAGCTCTGCTAAGGGCAAGGGCCGTCCAGGAACCGCGCCCTTGGCGCGGGTCAAGGGCCCGGGGACCTTTACCGTGCGATGCCAGCGTGTGCCGGGCAGGGCAGCTCCAGCCTGCGTCTGCGTTGTGGTGTAGTTCGGGAAGCCTGCCTTGCGCCTGTCAGCCGATCCTGGGGTCTCGTTGCATTCGAGGGGCACGGAAGGCCTCTCGGGTGCCACCCCGGGATCTGGAACGCCGGTGCCGATCGGCGTAGCGCCGATCGGGCGCTGGTTTTCTGGTGTCGGCAGCCGAAAGCGTGGCGGGTTCTTGCCTTTGGGCCGTTTCTGGTCAGGGCTGATTGTGGCGTTGTCCTGGGCTGTGCCGGCAGCTGTGCTCTCTAGCCATCCAGTCTCAGGGACTGGAACTTCAAGATGCTGGGAAGAAGTTCTTAGGTTTTTCATCAGCTTCTCGTTTGGTTGCGACGTCTCTGCTCGGTTGTGGCGCTGCCGCCGTCTCGTCAGGAGCCGTGACGTCGGGCTCCTTTTCCGTTTGAGGATGCAGGAGAGGCTCCTCTCCTCCCCGTAGATTATTGGGATCGATGCCCTTCTGGTCTCGGAGCGTCGTGTTCGTCGTGGAGCGTTTTTGGCGCTGTGGCCGTCGCGTGGTCTATAAGGTTCTGCGGAGCGTCTGTCGGCCCGGGTGCGCGTTTGGCTCGGAGCTGCTCTGCCCGGACGCGTAGAGGCAGGGGAGGGTGGACGGAGCTCTGGCGGTCCCCGGTTAACCTGCTGACGCGTTGAATTGCGTGGGCAGAGGCGGTGCGGTCATCTGGGATGGAGTAGCCGCGGGCAGGGGAGCGGAGGGTCCCCGCGCAGGCGTTTGAGAGCCTCCACGAGAGCTTGGGACGTTATTGCGCCACAGAAAGCAGACCTGTGGGCTGGTCAGGCTGTTGATGGGCTGCTGGGTGACTTGCAGAATCACCTGATTGCAGGAGCAGAGGGACAACTTGGCCCGGAAGAGCGACGGAGGAGGCGAGCTGTGCGCCGTAAGCAGGTGGGTCGGTGGGTGGTGCCAGAGGGGAGCTGTGCCGTGTGGCTCTAGCTAAGCTCGGTCGTTTCTCTGTTTCCTAGGTGCGAAGCGAAGAGGAAAGCGGGCTGTCGGCAGCTCAGCTCCTCGGGCCAGGTGAGCACGGAGTGCTGGGCCGAAGCGGCAGCTCGTTTCAGGTCCCGTGTTGCTGGCGCGGGACCGAGCGTCCTTTGGTGGTGTTTTACAGGCGGCAGCTGAGCGTCTCGGCGGTCCGCGGCGTGGCAGTCAAAAGCAAGGGCGGCCGGGTGGGCGAGCGGCCCAGGTAAGGGAGGGCGAGCTGGGACCTTCTGCGGGCAGGCTGTGTTTTCGGGCGGCGTCCGAGCACGTGCCTCTGGTTTTGCAGGTGCCGCAGACGAGCCGGCAGGGGCGAAGCCGCACGCCGGCCGGCAGCCGAGAAGGTGAGGCGGTGGTGGGCGTTGAGGAGCCCTTTATTGCCCGGTCTCTCGCTTCATCTTTTCCTTCTCACTTTGCAGGTGCTTTGTGGGCCCTCTGGACCGGGAGGAGCATTTGCGGTGAGCCGGGCTAGGGGCGAGGAGGAGCGTGGGGCCGGGGACTCGTTCCCGGCGCCACGGTTTTTTTTTGCTTCTCGCCGTCGTAGGCGTCACCAGCGCTGAGGGTTTGTGACCGCGCCAGCGGCAGGACACGCCGACCGGACCGCCCTGGAGCTCAGCAGGAGGTGGGTGTCGCGGACGGACTCGGCGTTTGCCCCGCGGCGCCGTGTGCCGGCGTGGCTTAGCGAGCGCGTGCTTTCTCGTGCTCCTGCAGGCGCTGAAGAGGAACCCGGCGACGCGGGAAGACGGCCGTTGGCGCACGTGGCGTTTTCCTCTGCCGAAGATGGGTTCGGTCCCTCGGCCCTCTGAAAGCTAAGTGGAGGCGCGAGGGCTGGGAAGGGGCCGGGAATGGCAGGGCTGGGGGGTTTAGCTCTGCTAAGGGCAAGGGCCGTCCAGGAACCGCGCCCTTGGCGCGGGTCAAGGGCCCGGGGACCTTTACCGTGCGATGCCAGCGTGTGCCGGGCAGGGCAGCTCCAGCCTGCGTCTGCGTTGTGGTGTAGTTCGGGAAGCCTGCCTTGCGCCTGTCAGCCGATCCTGGGGTCTCGTTGCATTCGAGGGGCACGGAAGGCCTCTCGGGTGCCACCCCGGGATCTGGAACGCCGGTGCCGATCGGCGTAGCGCCGATCGGGCGCTGGTTTTCTGGTGTCGGCAGCCGAAAGCGTGGCGGGTTCTTGCCTTTGGGCCGTTTCTGGTCAGGGCTGATTGTGGCGTTGTCCTGGGCTGTGCCGGCAGCTGTGCTCTCTAGCCATCCAGTCTCAGGGACTGGAACTTCAAGATGCTGGGAAGAAGTTCTTAGGTTTTTCATCAGCTTCTCGTTTGGTTGCGACGTCTCTGCTCGGTTGTGGCGCTGCCGCCGTCTCGTCAGGAGCCGTGACGTCGGGCTCCTTTTCCGTTTGAGGATGCAGGAGAGGCTCCTCTCCTCCCCGTAGATTATTGGGATCGATGCCCTTCTGGTCTCGGAGCGTCGTGTTCGTCGTGGAGCGTTTTTGGCGCTGTGGCCGTCGCGTGGTCTATAAGGTTCTGCGGAGCGTCTGTCGGCCCGGGTGCGCGTTTGGCTCGGAGCTGCTCTGCCCGGACGCGTAGAGGCAGGGGAGGGTGGACGGAGCTCTGGCGGTCCCCGGTTAACCTGCTGACGCGTTGAATTGCGTGGGCAGAGGCGGTGCGGTCATCTGGGATGGAGTAGCCGCGGGCAGGGGAGCGGAGGGTCCCCGCGCAGGCGTTTGAGAGCCTCCACGAGAGCTTGGGACGTTATTGCGCCACAGAAAGCAGACCTGTGGGCTGGTCAGGCTGTTGATGGGCTGCTGGGTGACTTGCAGAATCACCTGATTGCAGGAGCAGAGGGACAACTTGGCCCGGAAGAGCGACGGAGGAGGCGAGCTGTGCGCCGTAAGCAGGTGGGTCGGTGGGTGGTGCCAGAGGGGAGCTGTGCCGTGTGGCTCTAGCTAAGCTCGGTCGTTTCTCTGTTTCCTAGGTGCGAAGCGAAGAGGAAAGCGGGCTGTCGGCAGCTCAGCTCCTCGGGCCAGGTGAGCACGGAGTGCTGGGCCGAAGCGGCAGCTCGTTTCAGGTCCCGTGTTGCTGGCGCGGGACCGAGCGTCCTTTGGTGGTGTTTTACAGGCGGCAGCTGAGCGTCTCGGCGGTCCGCGGCGTGGCAGTCAAAAGCAAGGGCGGCCGGGTGGGCGAGCGGCCCAGGTAAGGGAGGGCGAGCTGGGACCTTCTGCGGGCAGGCTGTGTTTTCGGGCGGCGTCCGAGCACGTGCCTCTGGTTTTGCAGGTGCCGCAGACAAGCCGGCAGGGGCGAAGCCGCACGCCGGCCGGCAGCCGAGAAGGTGAGGCGGTGGTGGGCGTTGAGGAGCCCTTTATTGCCCGGTCTCTCGCTTCATCTTTTCCTTCTCACTTTGCAGGTGCTTTGTGGGCCCTCTGGACCGGGAGGAGCATTTGCGGTGAGCCGGGCTAGGGGCGAGGAGGAGCGTGGGGCCGGGGACTCGTTCCCGGCGCCACGGTTTTTTTTGCTTCTCGCCGTCGTAGGCGTCACCAGCGCTGAGGGTTTGTGACCGCGCCAGCGGCAGGACACGCCGACCGGACCGCCCTGGAGCTCAGCAGGAGGTGGGTGTCGCGGACGGACTCGGCGTTTGCCCCGCGGCGCCGTGTGCCGGCGTGGCTTAGCGAGCGCGTGCTTTCTCGTGCTCCTGCAGGCGCTGAAGAGGAACCCGGCGACGCGGGAAGACGGCCGTTGGCGCACGTGGCGTTTTCCTCTGCCGAAGATGGGTTCGGTCCCTCGGCCCTCTGAAAGCTAAGTGGAGGCGCGAGGGCTGGGAAGGGGCCGGGAATGGCAGGGCTGGGGGGTTTAGCTCTGCTAAGGGCAAGGGCCGTCCAGGAACCGCGCCCTTGGCGCGGGTCAAGGGCCCGGGGACCTTTACCGTGCGATGCCAGCGTGTGCCGGGCAGGGCAGCTCCAGCCTGCGTCTGCGTTGTGGTGTAGTTCGGGAAGCCTGCCTTGCGCCTGTCAGCCGATCCTGGGGTCTCGTTGCATTCGAGGGGCACGGAAGGCCTCTCGGGTGCCACCCCGGGATCTGGAACGCCGGTGCCGATCGGCGTAGCGCCGATCGGGCGCTGGTTTTCTGGTGTCGGCAGCCGAAAGCGTGGCGGGTTCTTGCCTTTGGGCCGTTTCTGGTCAGGGCTGATTGTGGCGTTGTCCTGGGCTGTGCCGGCAGCTGTGCTCTCTAGCCATCCAGTCTCAGGGACTGGAACTTCAAGATGCTGGGAAGAAGTTCTTAGGTTTTTCATCAGCTTCTCGTTTGGTTGCGACGTCTCTGCTCGGTTGTGGCGCTGCCGCCGTCTCGTCAGGAGCCGTGACGTCGGGCTCCTTTTCCGTTTGAGGATGCAGGAGAGGCTCCTCTCCTCCCCGTAGATTATTGGGATCGATGCCCTTCTGGTCTCGGAGCGTCGTGTTCGTCGTGGAGCGTTTTTGGCGCTGTGGCCGTCGCGTGGTCTATAAGGTTCTGCGGAGCGTCTGTCGGCCCGGGTGCGCGTTTGGCTCGGAGCTGCTCTGCCCGGACGCGTAGAGGCAGGGGAGGGTGGACGGAGCTCTGGCGGTCCCCGGTTAACCTGCTGACGCGTTGAATTGCGTGGGCAGAGGCGGTGCGGTCATCTGGGATGGAGTAGCCGCGGGCAGGGGAGCGGAGGGTCCCCGCGCAGGCGTTTGAGAGCCTCCACGAGAGCTTGGGACGTTATTGCGCCACAGAAAGCAGACCTGTGGGCTGGTCAGGCTGTTGATGGGCTGCTGGGTGACTTGCAGAATCACCTGATTGCAGGAGCAGAGGGACAACTTGGCCCGGAAGAGCGACGGAGGAGGCGAGCTGTGCGCCGTAAGCAGGTGGGTCGGTGGGTGGTGCCAGAGGGGAGCTGTGCCGTGTGGCTCTAGCTAAGCTCGGTCGTTTCTCTGTTTCCTAGGTGCGAAGCGAAGAGGAAAGCGGGCTGTCGGCAGCTCAGCTCCTCGGGCCAGGTGAGCACGGAGTGCTGGGCCGAAGCGGCAGCTCGTTTCAGGTCCCGTGTTGCTGGCGCGGGACCGAGCGTCCTTTGGTGGTGTTTTACAGGCGGCAGCTGAGCGTCTCGGCGGTCCGCGGCGTGGCAGTCAAAAGCAAGGGCGGCCGGGTGGGCGAGCGGCCCAGGTAAGGGAGGGCGAGCTGGGACCTTCTGCGGGCAGGCTGTGTTTTCGGGCGGCGTCCGAGCACGTGCCTCTGGTTTTGCAGGTGCCGCAGACGAGCCGGCAGGGGCGAAGCCGCACGCCGGCCGGCAGCCGAGAAGGTGAGGCGGTGGTGGGCGTTGAGGAGCCCTTTATTGCCCGGTCTCTCGCTTCATCTTTTCCTTCTCACTTTGCAGGTGCTTTGTGGGCCCTCTGGACCGGGAGGAGCATTTGCGGTGAGCCGGGCTAGGGGCGAGGAGGAGCGTGGGGCCGGGGACTCGTTCCCGGCGCCACGGTTTTTTTTGCTTCTCGCCGTCGTAGGCGTCACCAGCGCTGAGGGTTTGTGACCGCGCCAGCGGCAGGACACGCCGACCGGACCGCCCTGGAGCTCAGCAGGAGGTGGGTGTCGCGGACGGACTCGGCGTTTGCCCCGCGGCGCCGTGTGCCGGCGTGGCTTAGCGAGCGCGTGCTTTCTCGTGCTCCTGCAGGCGCTGAAGAGGAACCCGGCGACGCGGGAAGACGGCCGTTGGCGCACGTGGCGTTTTCCTCTGCCGAAGATGGGTTCGGTCCCTCGGCCCTCTGAAAGCTAAGTGGAGGCGCGAGGGCTGGGAAGGGGCCGGGAATGGCAGGGACGGGGGGTTTAGCTCTGCTAAGGGCAAGGGCCGTCCAGGAACCGCGCCCTTGGCGCGGGTCAAGGGCCCGGGGACCTTTACCGTGCGATGCCAGCGTGTGCCGGGCAGGGCAGCTCCAGCCTGCGTCTGCGTTGTGGTGTAGTTCGGGAAGCCTGCCTTGCGCCTGTCAGCCGATCCTGGGGTCTCGTTGCGTTCGAGGGGCACGGAAGGCCTCTCGGGTGCCACCCCGGGATCTGGAACGCCGGTGCCGATCGGCGTAGCGCCGATCGGGCGCTGGTTTTCTGGTGTCGGCAGCCGAAAGCGTGGCGGGTTCTTGCCTTTCGGCCGTTTCTGGTCAGGGCTGATTGTGGCGTTGTCCTGGGCTGTGCCGGCAGCTGTGCTCTCTAGCCATCCAGTCTCAGGGACTGGAACTTCAAGATGCTGGGAAGAAGTTCTTAGGTTTTTCATCAGCTTCTCGTTTGGTTGCGACGTCTCTGCTCGGTTGTGGCGCTGCCGCCGTCTCGTCAGGAGCCGTGACGTCGGGCTTCTTTTCCGTTTGAGGATGCAGGAGAGGCTCCTCTCCTCCCCGTAGATTATTGGGATCGATGCCCTTCTGGTCTCGGAGCGTCGTGTTCGTCGTGGAGCGTTTTTGGCGCTGTGGCCGTCGCGTGGTCTATAAGGTTCTGCGGAGCGTCTGTCGGCCCGGGTGCGCGTTTGGCTCGGAGCTGCTCTGCCCGGACGCGTAGAGGCAGGGGAGGGTGGACGGAGCTCTGGCGGTCCCCGGTTAACCTGCTGACGCGTTGAATTGCGTGGGCAGAGGCGGTGCGGTCATCTGGGATGGAGTAGCCGTGGGCAGGGGAGCGGAGGGTCCCCGCGCAGGCGTTTGAGAGCCTCCACGAGAGCTTGGGACGTTATTGCGCCACAGAAAGCAGACCTGTGGGCTGGTCAGGCTGTTGATGGGCTGCTGGGTGACTTGCAGAATCACTTGATTTCAGGAGCAGAGGGACAACTTGGCCCGGAAGAGCGACGGAGGAGGCGAGCTGTGCGCCGTAAGCAGGTGGGTGGGTGGGTGGTGCCAGAGGGGAGCTGTGCCGTGTGGCTCTAGCTAAGCTCGGTCGTTCCTCTGTTTCCTAGGTGCGAAGCGAAGAGGGAAGCGGGCTGTCGACAGCTCAGCTCCTCGGGCCAGGTGAGCACGGAGTGCTGGGCCGAAGCGGCAGCTCGTTTCAGGTCCCGTGTTGCTGGCGCGGGTCCGAGCGTCCTTTGGTGGTGTTTTACAGGCGGCAGCTGAGCGTCTCGGCGGTCCGCGGCGTGGCAGTCAAAAGCAAGGGCGGCCGGGTGGGCGAGCGGCCCAGGTAAGGGAGGGCGAGCTGGGACCGTCTGCGGGCAGGCTGTGTTTTCGGGCGGGGTCCGAGCGCGTGCCTCTGGTTTTGCGGGTGCCGCAGACGAGCCGGCAGGGGCGAAGCCGCACGCCGGCCGGCAGCCGAGAAGGTGAGGCGGCGGTGGGCGTTGCGGAGCCCGGTATTGCCCGGTCTCTCGCTTCATCTTTTCCTTCTCGCTTTGCAGGCGCTTTGTGGGCCCTCTGGACCGGGAGGAGCATTTGCGGTGAGCCGGGCTAGGGGCGAGGAGGAGCGTGGGGCCGGGGACTCGTTCCCGGCGCCACGGTTTTTTTTTGCTTCTCGCCGTCGTAGGCGTCTCCAGCGCTGAGGGTTTGTGACCGCGCCAGCGGCAGGACACGCCGACCGGACCGCCCTGGAGCTCAGCAGGAGGTGGGTGTCGCGGACGGACTCGGCGTTTGCCCCGCGGCGCCGTGTGCCGGCGTGGCTTAGCGAGCGCGTGCTTTCTCGTGCTCCTGCAGGCGCTGAAGAGGAACCCGGCGACACGGGAAGACGGCCGTTGGCGCACGTGGCGTTTTCCTCTGCCGAAGATGGGTTCGGTCCCTCGGCCCTCTGAAAGCTAAGTGGAGGCGCGAGGGCTGGGAAGGGGCCGGGAATGGCAGGGCCGGGGGGTTTAGCTCTGCTAAGGGCAAGGGCCGTCCAGGAACCGCGCCCTTGGCGCGGGTCAAGGGCCCGGGGACCTTTACCGTGCGATGCCAGCGTGTGCCGGGCAGGGCAGCTCCAGCCTGCGTCTGCGTTGTGGTGTAGTTCGGGAAGCCTGCCTTGCGCCTGTCAGCCGATCCTGGGGTCTCGTTGCGTTCGAGGGGCACGGAAGGCCTCTCGGGTGCCACCCCGGGATCTGGAACGCCGGTGCCGATCGGCGTAGCGCCGATCGGGCGCTGGTTTTCTGGTGTCGGCAGCCGAAAGCGTGGCGGGTTCTTGCCTTTGGGCCGTTTCTGGTCAGGGCTGATTGTGGCGTTGTCCTGGGCTGTGCCGGCAGCTCTAGCCATCCAGTCTCAGGGACTGGAACTTCAAGATGCTGGGAAGAAGTTCTTAGGTTTTTCATCAGCTTCTCGTTTGGTTGCGACGTCTCTGCTCGGTTGTGGCGCTGCCGCCGTCTCGTCAGGAGCCGTGACGTCGGGCTCCTTTTCCGTTTGAGGATGCAGGAGAGGCTCCTCTCCTCCCCGTAGATTATTGGGATCGATGCCCTTCTGGTCTCGGAGCGTCGTGTTCGTCGTGGAGCGTTTTTGGCGCTGTGGCCGTCGCGTGGTCTATAAGGTTCTGCGGAGCGTCTGTCGGCCCGGGTGCGCGTTTGGCTCGGAGCTGCTCTGCCCGGACGCGTAGAGGCAGGGGAGGGTGGACGGAGCTCTGGCGGTCCCCGGTTAACCTGCTGACGCGTTGAATTGCGTGGGCAGAGGCGGTGCGGTCATCTGGGATGGAGTAGCCGTGGGCAGGGGAGCGGAGGTTCCCCGCGCAGGCGTTTGAGAGCCTCCACGAGAGCTTGGGACGTTATTGCGCCACAGAAAGCAGACCTGTGGGCTGGTCAGGCTGTGGATGGGCTGCTGGGTGACTTACAGAGTCACCTGATTTCAGGAGCAGAGGGACAACTTGGCCCGGAAGAGCGACGGAGGAGGCGAGCTGTGCGCCGTAAGCAGGTGGGTCGGTGGGTGGTGCCAGAGGGGAGCTGTGCCGTGTGGCTCTAGCTAAGCTCGGTCGTTTCTCTGTTTCCTAGGTGCGAAGCGAAGAGGAAAGCGGGCTGTCGGCAGCTCAGCTCCTCGGGCCAGGTGAGCACGGAGTGCTGGGCCGAAGCGGCAGCTCGTTTCAGGTCCCGTGTTGCTGGCGCGGGTCCGAGCGTCCTTTGGTGGTGTTTTACAGGCGGCAGCTGAGCGTCTCGGCGGTCCGCGGCGTGGCAGTCAAAAGCAAGGGCGGCCGGGTGGGCGAGCGGCCCAGGTAAGGGAGGGCGAGCTGGGACCGTCTGCGGGCAGGCTGTGTTTTCGGGCGGCGTCCGAGCGCGTGCCTCTGGTTTTGCGGGTGCCGCAGACGAGCCGGCAGGGGCGAAGCCGCACGCCGGCCGGCAGCCGAGAAGGTGAGGCGGCGGTGGGCGTTGCGGAGCCCGGTATTGCCCGGTGTCTCGCTTCATCTTTTCCTTCTCGCTTTGCAGGCGCTTTGTGGGCCCTCTGGACCGGGAGGAGCATTTGCGGTGAGCCGGGCTAGGGGCGAGGAGGAGCGTGGGGCCGGGGACTCGTTCCCGGCGCCACGGTTTTTTTTTGCTTCTCGCCGTCGTAGGCGTCTCCAGCGCTGAGGGTTTGTGACCGCGCCAGCGGCAGGACACGCCCACCGGACCGCCCTGGAGCTCAGCAGGAGGTGGGTGTCGCGGACGGACTCGGCGTTTGCCCCGCGGCGCCGTGTGCCGGCGTGGCTTAGCGAGCGCGTGCTTTCTCGTGCTCCTGCAGGCGCTGAAGAGGAACCCGGCGACGCGGGAAGACGGCCGTTGGCGCACGTGGCGTTTTCCTCTGCCGAAGATGGGTTCGGTCCCTCGGCCCTCTGAAAGCTAAGTGGAGGCGCGAGGGCTGGGAAGGGGCGGAGAATGGCAGGGACGGGGGGTTTAGCTCTGCTAAGGGCAAGGGCCGTCCAGGAACCGCGCCCTTGGCGCGGGTCAAGGGCCCGGGGACCTTTACCGTGCGATGCCAGCGTGTGCCGGGCAGGGCAGCTCCAGCCTGCGTCTGCGTTGTGGTGTAGTTCGGGAAGCCTGCCTTGCGCCTGTCAGCCGATCCTGGGGTCTCGTTGCGTTCGAGGGGCACGGAAGGCCTCTCGGGTGCCACCCCGGGATCTGGAACGCCGGTGCCGATCGGCGTAGCGCCGATCGGGCGCTGGTTTTCTGGTGTCGGCAGCCGAAAGCGTGGCGGGTTCTTGCCTTTGGGCCGTTTCTGGTCAGGGCTGATTGTGGCGTTGTCCTGGGCTGTGCCGGCAGCTCTAGCCATCCAGTCTCAGGGACTGGAACTTCAAGATGCTGGGAAGAAGTTCTTAGGTTTTTCATCAGCTTCTCGTTTGGTTGCGACGTCTCTGCTCGGTTGTGGCGCTGCCGCCGTCTCGTCAGGAGCCGTGACGTCGGGCTCCTTTTCCATTTGAGGATGCAGGAGAGGCTCCTCTCCTCCCCGTAGATTATTGGGATCGATGCCCTTCTGGTCTCGGAGCGTCGTGTTCGTCGTGGAGCGTTTTTGGCGCTGTGGCCGTCGCGTGGTCTATAAGGTTCTGCGGAGCGTCTGTCGGCCCGGGTGCGCGATTGGCTCGGAGCTGCTCTGCCCGGACGCGTAGAGGCAGGGGAGGGTGGACGGAGCTCTGGCGGTCCCCGGTTAACCTGCTGACGCGTTGAATTGCGTGGGCAGAGGCGGCGCGGTCATCTGGGATGGAGTAGCCGTGGGCAGGGGAGCAGAGGGTCCCCGCGCAGGCGTTTGAGAGCCTCCACGAGAGCTTGGGACGTTATTGCGCCACAGAAAGCAGACCTGTGGGCTGGTCAGGCTGTTGATGGGCTGCTGGGTGACTTGCAGAATCACTTGATTTCAGGAGCAGAGGGACAACTTGGCCCGGAAGAGCGACGGAGGAGGCGAGCTGTGTGCCGTAAGCAGGTGGGTGGGTGGGTGGTGCCAGAGGGGAGCTGTGCCGTGTGGCTCTAGCTAAGCTCGGTCGTTTCTCTGTTTCCTAGGTGCGAAGCGAAGAGGAAAGCGGGCTGTCGGCAGCTCAGCTCCTCAGGCCAGGTGAGCACGGAGTGCTGGGCCGAAGCGGCAGCTCGTTTCAGGTCCCGTGTTGCTGGCGCGGGTCCGAGCGTCCTTTGGTGGTGTTTTACAGGCGGCAGCTGAGCGTCTCGGCGGTCCGCGGCGTGGCAGTCAAAAGCAAGGGCGGCCGGGTGGGCGAGCGGCCCAGGTAAGGGACGGCGAGCTGGGACCGTCTGCGGGCAGGCTGTGTTTTCGGGCGGCGTCCGAGCGCGTGCCTCTGGTTTTGCTGGTGCCGCAGACGAGCCGGCAGGGGCGAAGCCGCACGCCGGCCGGCAGCCGAGAAGGTGAGGCGGCGGTGGGCGTTGCGGAGCCCGGTATTGCCCGGTGTCTCGCTTCATCTTTTCCTTCTCGCTTTGCAGGCGCTTTGTGGGCCCTCTGGACCGGGAGGAGCATTTGCGGTGAGCCGGGCTAGGGGCGAGGAGGAGCGTGGGGCCGGGGACTCGTTCCCGGCGCCACGGTTTTTTTTTGCTTCTCGCCGTCGTAGGCGTCACCAGCGCTGAGGGTTTGTGACCGCGCCAGCGGCAGGACACGCCGACCGGACCGCCCTGGAGCTCAGCAGGAGGTGGGTGTCGCGGACGGACTCGGCGTTTGCCCCGCGGCGCCGTGTGCCGGCGTGGCTTAGCGAGCGCGTGCTTTCTCGTGCTCCTGCAGGCGCTGAAGAGGAACCCGGCGACGCGGGAAGACGGCCGTTGGCGCACGTGGCGTTTTCCTCTGCCGAAGATGGGTTCGGTCCCTCGGCCCTCTGAAAGCTAAGTGGAGGCGCGAGGGCTGGGAAGGGGCGGAGAATGGCAGGGCCGGGGGGTTTAGCTCTGCTAAGGGCAAGGGCCGTCCAGGAACCGCGCCCTTGGCGCGGGTCAAGGGCCCGGGGACCTTTACCGTGCGATGCCAGCGTGTGCCGGGCAGGGCAGCTCCAGCCTGCGTCTGCGTTGTGGTGTAGTTCGGGAAGCCTGCCTTGCGCCTGTCAGCCGATCCTGGGGTCTCGTTGCGTTCGAGGGGCACGGAAGGCCTCTCGGGTGCCACCCCGGGATCTGGAACGCCGGTGCCGATCGGCGTAGCGCCGATCGGGCGCTGGTTTTCTGGTGTCGGCAGCCGAAAGCGTGGCGGGTTCTTGCCTTTGGGCCGTTTCTGGTCAGGGCTGATTGTGGCGTTGTCCTGGGCTGTGCTGGCAGCTGTGCTCTCTAGCCATCCAGTCTCAGGGACTGGAACTTCAGGATGCTGGGAAGAAGTTCTTAGGTTTTTCATCAGCTTCTCGTTTGGTTGCGACGTCTCTGCTCGGTTGTGGCGCTGCCGCCGTCTCGTCAGGAGCCGTGACGTCGGGCTCCTTTTCCGTTTGAGGATGCAGGAGAGGCTCCTCTCCTCCCCGTAGATTATTGGGATCGATGCCCTTCTGGTCTCGGAGCGTCGTGTTCGTCGTGGAGCGTTTTTGGCGCTGTGGCCGTCGAGTGGTCTATAAGGTTCTGCGGAGCGTCTGTCGGCCCGGGTGCGCGTTTGGCTCGGAGCTGCTCTGCCCGGACGCGTAGAGGCAGGGGAGGGTGGACGGAGCTCTGGCGGTCCCCGGTTAACCTGCTGACGCGTTGTATTGCGTGGGCAGAGGCGGTGCGGTCATCTGGGATGGAGTAGCCGTGGGCAGGGGAGCGGAGGGTCCCCGCGCAGGCGTTTGAGAGCCTCCACGAGAGCTTGGGACGTTCTTGCGCCACAGAAAGCAGACCTGTGGGCTGGTCAGGCTGTTGATGGGCTGCTGGGTGACTTGCAGAATCACTTGATTTCAGGAGCAGAGGGACAACTTGGCCCGGAAGAGCGACGGAGGAGGCGAGCTGTGCGCCGTAAGCAGGTGGGTGGGTGGGTGGTGCCAGAGGGGAGCTGTGCCGTGTGGCTCTAGCTAAGCTCGGTCGTTCCTCTGTTTCCTAGGTGCGAAGCGAAGAGGGAAGCGGGCTGTCGACAGCTCAGCTCCTCGGGCCAGGTGAGCACGGAGTGCTGGGCCGAAGCGGCAGCTCGTTTCAGGTCCCGTGTTGCTGGCGCGGGTCCGAGCGTCCTTTGGTGGTGTTTTACAGGCGGCAGCTGAGCGTCTCGGCGGTCCGCGGCGTGGCAGTCAAAAGCAAGGGCGGCCGGGTGGGCGAGCGGCCCAGGTAAGGGAGGGCGAGCTGGGACCGTCTGCGGGCAGGCTGTGTTTTCGGGCGGCGTCCGAGCGCGTGCCTCTGGTTTTGCGGGTGCCGCAGACGAGCCGGCAGGGGCGAAGCCGCACGCTGGCCGGCAGCCGAGAAGGTGAGGCGGCGGTGGGCGTTGCGGAGCCCGGTATTGCCCGGTCTCTCGCTTCATCTTTTCCTTCTCGCTTTGCAGGCGCTTTGTGGGCCCTCTGGACCGGGAGGAGCATTTGCGGTGAGCCGGGCTAGGGGCGAGGAGGAGCGTGGGGCCGGGGACTCGTTCCCGGCGCCACGGTTTTTTTTTGCTTCTCGCCGTCGTAGGCGTCACCAGCGCTGAGGGTTTGTGACCGCGCCAGCGGCAGGACACGCCGACCGGACCGCCCTGGAGCTCAGCAGGAGGTGGGTGTCGCGGACGGACTCGGCGTTTGCCCCGCGGCGCCGTGTGCCGGCGTGGCTTAGCGAGCGCGTGCTTTCTCGTGCTCCTGCAGGCGCTGAAGAGGAACCCGGCGATACGGGAAGACGGCCGTTGGCGCACGTGGCGTTTTCCTCTGCCGAAGATGGGTTCGGTCCCTCGGCCCTCTGAAAGCTAAGTGGAGGCGCGAGGGCTGGGAAGGGGTCGGGAATGGCAGGGCCGGGGGGTTTAGCTCTGCTAAGGGCAAGGGCCGTCCAGGAACCGCGCCCTTGGCGCGGGTCAAGGGCCCGGGGACCTTTACCGTGCGATGCCAGCGTGTGCCGGGCAGGGCAGCTCCAGCCTGCGTCTGCGTTGTGGTGTAGTTCGGGAAGCCTGCCTTGCGCCTGTCAGCCGATCCTGGGGTCTCGTTGCGTTCGAGGGGCACGGAAGGCCTCTCGGGTGCCACCCCGGGATCTGGAACGCCGGTGCCGATCGGCGTAGCGCCGATCGGGCGCTGGTTTTCTGGTGTCGGCAGCCGAAAGCGTGGCGCGTTCTTGCCTTTGGGCCGTTTCTGGTCAGGGCTGATTGTGGCGTTGTCCTGGGCTGTGCCGGCAGCTCTAGCCATCCAGTCTCAGGGACTGGAACTTCAAGATGCTGGGAAGAAGTTCTTAGGTTTTTCATCAGCTTCTCGTTTGGTTGCGACGTCTCTGCTCGGTTGTGGCGCTGCCGCCGTCTCGTCAGGAGCCGTGACGTCGGGCTCCTTTTCCGTTTGAGGATGCAGGAGAGGCTCCTCTCCTCCCCGTAGATTATTGGGATCGATGCCCTTCTGGTCTCGGAGCGTCGTGTTCGTCGTGGAGCGTTTTTGGCGCTGTGGCCGTCGCGTGGTCTCTAAGGTTCTGCGGAGCGTCTGTCGGCCCGGGTGCGCGTTTGGCTCGGAGCTGCTCTGCCCGGACGCGTAGAGGCAGGGGAGGGTGGACGGAGCTCTGGCGGTCCCCGGTTAACCTGCTGACGCGTTGAATTGCGTGGGCAGAGGCGGCGCGGTCATCTGGGATGGAGTAGCCGTGGGCAGGGGAGCGGAGGGTCCCCGCGCAGGCGTTTGAGAGCCTCCACGAGAGCTTGGGACGTTATTGCGCCACAGAAAGCAGACCTGTGGGCTGGTCAGGCTGTGGATGGGCTGCTGGGTGACTTGCAGAATCACCTGATTTCAGGAGCAGAGGGACAACTTGGCCCGGAAGAGCGACGGAGGAGGCGAGCTGTGCGCCGTAAGCAGGTGGGTCGGTGGGTGGTGCCAGAGGGGAGCTGTGCCGTGTGGCTCTAGCTAAGCTCGGTCGTTTCTCTGTTTCCTAGGTGCGAAGCGAAGAGGAAAGCGGGCTGTCGGCAGCTCAGCTCCTCGGGCCAGGTGAGCACGGAGTGCTGGGCCGAAGCGGCAGCTCGTTTCAGGTCCCGTGTTGCTGGCGCGGGTCCGAGCGTCCTTTGGTGGTGTTTTACAGGCGGCAGCTGAGCGTCTCGGCGGTCCGCGGCGTGGCAGTCAAAAGCAAGGGCGGCCGGGTGGGCGAGCGGCCCAGGTAAGGGAGGGCGAGCTGGGACCGTCTGCGGGCAGGCTGTGTTTTCGGGCGGCGTCCGAGCGCGTGCCTCTGGTTTTGCGGGTGCCGCAGACGAGCCGGCAGGGGCGAAGCCGCACGCCGGCCGGCAGCCGAGAAGGTGAGGCGGCGGTGGGCGTTGCGGAGCCCGGTATTGCCCGGTCTCTCGCTTCATCTTTTCCTTCTCGCTTTGCAGGCGCTTTGTGGGCCCTCTGGACCGGGAGGAGCATTTGCGGTGAGCCGGGCTAGGGGCGAGGAGGAGCGTGGGGCCGGGGACTCGTTCCCGGCGCCACGGTTTTTTTTGCTTCTCGCCGTCGTAGGCGTCTCCAGCGCTGAGGGTTTGTGACCGCGCCAGCGGCAGGACACGCCCACCGGACCGCCCTGGAGCTCAGCAGGAGGTGGGTGTCGCGGACGGACTCGGCGTTTGCCCCGCGGCGCCGTGTGCCGGCGTGGCTTAGCGAGCGCGTGCTTTCTCGTGCTCCTGCAGGCGCTGAAGAGGAACCCGGCGACGCGCGAAGACGGCCGTTGGCGCACGTGGCGTTTTCCTCTGCCGAAAATGGGTTCGGTCCCTCGGCCCTCTGAAAGCTAAGTGGAGGCGCGAGGGCTGGGAAGGGGCCGGGAATGGCAGGGCCGGGGGGTTTAGCTCTGCTAAGGGCTAGGGCCGTCCAGGAACCGCACCCTTGGCGCAGGTCAAGGGCCCGGGGACCTTTACCGTGCGATGCCAGCGTGTGCCGGGCAGGGCAGCTCCAGCCTGCGTCTGCGTTGTGGTGTAGTTCGGGAAGCCTGCCTTGCGCCTGTCAGCCGATCCTGGGGTCTCGTTGCGTTCGAGGGGCACGGAAGGCCTCTCGGGTGCCACCCCGGGATCTGGAACGCCGGTGCCGATCGGCGTAGCGCCGATCGGGCGCTGGTTTTCTGGTGTCGGCAGCCGAAAGCGTGGCGGGTTCTTGCCTTTGGGCCGTTTCTGGTCAGGGCTGATTGTGGCGTTGTCCTGGGCTGTGCCGGCAGCTCTAGCCATCCAGTCTCAGGGACTGGAACTTCAAGATGCTGGGAAGAAGTTCTTAGGTTTTTCATCAGCTTCTCGTTTGGTTGCGACGTCTCTGCTCGGTTGTGGCGCTGCCGCCGTCTCGTCAGGAGCCGTGACGTCGGGCTCCTTTTCCGTTTGAGGATGCAGGAGAGGCTCCTCTCCTCCCCGTAGATTATTGGGATCGATGCCCTTCTGGTCTCGGAGCGTCGTGTTCGTCGTGGAGCGTTTTTGGCGCTGTGGCCGTCGCGTGGTCTCTAAGGTTCTGCGGAGCGTCTGTCGGCCCGGGTGCGCGTTTGGCTCGGAGCTGCTCTGCCCGGACGCGTAGAGGCAGGGGAGGGTGGACGGAGCTCTGGCGGTCCCCGGTTAACCTGCTGACGCGTTGAATTGCGTGGGCAGAGGCGGCGCGGTCATCTGGGATGGAGTAGCCGTGGGCAGGGGAGCGGAGGGTCCCCGCGCAGGCGTTTGAGAGCCTCCACGAGAGCTTGGGACGTTATTGCGCCACAGAAAGCAGACCTGTGGGCTGGTCAGGCTGTTGATGGGCTGCTGGGTGACTTGCAGAATCACCTGATTTCAGGAGCAGAGGGACAACTTGGCCCGGAAGAGCGACGGAGGAGGCGAGCTGTGCGCCGTAAGCAGGTGGGTCGGTGGGTGGTGCCAGAGGGGAGCTGTGCCGTGTGGCTCTAGCTAAGCTCGGTCGTTTCTCTGTTTCCTAGGTGCGAAGCGAAGAGGAAAGCGGGCTGTCGGCAGCTCAGCTCCTCGGGCCAGGTGAGCACGGAGTGCTGGGCCGAAGCGGCAGCTCGTTTCAGGTCCCGTGTTGCTGGCGCGGGTCCGAGCGTCCTTTGGTGGTGTTTTACAGGCGGCAGCTGAGCGTCTCGGCGGTCCGCGGCGTGGCAGTCAAAAGCAAGGGCGGCCGGGTGGGCGAGCGGCCCAGGTAAGGGAGGGCGAGCTGGGACCGTCTGCGGGCAGGCTGTGTTTTCGGGCGGCGTCCGAGCGCGTGCCTCTGGTTTTGCGGGTGCCGCAGACGAGCCGGCAGGGGCGAAGCCGCACGCCGGCCGGCAGCCGAGAAGGTGAGGCGGCGGTGGGCGTTGCGGAGCCCGGTATTGCCCGGTCTCTCGCTTCATCTTTTCCTTCTCGCTTTGCAGGCGCTTTGTGGGCCCTCTGGACCGGGAGGAGCATTTGCGGTGAGCCGGGCTAGGGGCGAGGAGGAGCGTGGGGCCGGGGACTCGTTCCCGGCGCCACGGTTTTTTTTTGCTTCTCGCCGTCGTAGGCGTCACCAGCGCTGAGGGTTTGTGACCGCGCCAGCGGCAGGACACGCCGACCGGACCGCCCTGGAGCTCAGCAGGAGGTGGGTGTCGCGGACGGACTCGGCGTTTGCCCCGCGGCGCCGTGTGCCGGCGTGGCTTAGCGAGCGCGTGCTTTCTCGTGCTCCTGCAGGCGCTGAAGAGGAACCCGGCGATACGGGAAGACGGCCGTTGGCGCACGTGGCGTTTTCCTCTGCCGAAGATGGGTTCGGTCCCTCGGCCCTCTGAAAGCTAAGTGGAGGCGCGAGGGCTGGGAAGGGGTCGGGAATGGCAGGGCCGGGGGGTTTAGCTCTGCTAAGGGCAAGGGCCGTCCAGGAACCGCGCCCTTGGCGCGGGTCAAGGGCCCGGGGACCTTTACCGTGCGATGCCAGCGTGTGCCGGGCAGGGCAGCTCCAGCCTGCGTCTGCGTTGTGGTGTAGTTCGGGAAGCCTGCCTTGCGCCTGTCAGCCGATCCTGGGGTCTCGTTGCGTTCGAGGGGCACGGAAGGCCTCTCGGGTGCCACCCCGGGATCTGGAACGCTGGTGCCGATCGGCGTAGCGCCGATCGGGCGCTGGTTTTCTGGTGTCGGCAGCCGAAAGCGTGGCGCGTTCTTGCCTTTGGGCCGTTTCTGGTCAGGGCTGATTGTGGCGTTGTCCTGGGCTGTGCCGGCAGCTCTAGCCATCCAGTCTCAGGGACTGGAACTTCAAGATGCTGGGAAGAAGTTCTTAGGTTTTTCATCAGCTTCTCGTTTGGTTGCGACGTCTCTGCTCGGTTGTGGCGCTGCCGCCGTCTCGTCAGGAGCCGTGACGTCGGGCTCCTTTTCCGTTTGAGGATGCAGGAGAGGCTCCTCTCCTCCCCGTAGATTATTGGGATCGATGCCCTTCTGGTCTCGGAGCGTCGTGTTCGTCGTGGAGCGTTTTTGGCGCTGTGGCCGTCGCGTGGTCTCTAAGGTTCTGCGGAGCGTCTGTCGGCCCGGGTGCGCGTTTGGCTCGGAGCTGCTCTGCCCGGACGCGTAGAGGCAGGGGAGGGTGGACGGAGCTCTGGCGGTCCCCGGTTAACCTGCTGACGCGTTGAATTGCGTGGGCAGAGGCGGCGCGGTCATCTGGGATGGAGTAGCCGTGGGCAGGGGAGCGGAGGGTCCCCGCGCAGGCGTTTGAGAGCCTCCACGAGAGCTTGGGACGTTATTGCGCCACAGAAAGCAGACCTGTGGGCTGGTCAGGCTGTGGATGGGCTGCTGGGTGACTTGCAGAATCACCTGATTTCAGGAGCAGAGGGACAACTTGGCCCGGAAGAGCGACGGAGGAGGCGAGCTGTGCGCCGTAAGCAGGTGGGTCGGTGGGTGGTGCCAGAGGGGAGCTGTGCCGTGTGGCTCTAGCTAAGCTCGGTCGTTTCTCTGTTTCCTAGGTGCGAAGCGAAGAGGAAAGCGGGCTGTCGGCAGCTCAGCTCCTCGGGCCAGGTGAGCACGGAGTGCTGGGCCGAAGCGGCAGCTCGTTTCAGGTCCCGTGTTGCTGGCGCGGGTCCGAGCGTCCTTTGGTGGTGTTTTACAGGCGGCAGCTGAGCGTCTCGGCGGTCCGCGGCGTGGCAGTCAAAAGCAAGGGCGGCCGGGTGGGCGAGCGGCCCAGGTAAGGGAGGGCGAGCTGGGACCGTCTGCGGGCAGGCTGTGTTTTCGGGCGGCGTCCGAGCGCGTGCCTCTGGTTTTGCGGGTGCCGCAGACGAGCCGGCAGGGGCGAAGCCGCACGCCGGCCGGCAGCCGAGAAGGTGAGGCGGCGGTGGGCGTTGCGGAGCCCGGTATTGCCCGGTCTCTCGCTTCATCTTTTCCTTCTCGCTTTGCAGGCGCTTTGTGGGCCCTCTGGACCGGGAGGAGCATTTGCGGTGAGCCGGGCTAGGGGCGAGGAGGAGCGTGGGGCCGGGGACTCGTTCCCGGCGCCACGGTTTTTTTTGCTTCTCGCCGTCGTAGGCGTCTCCAGCGCTGAGGGTTTGTGACCGCGCCAGCGGCAGGACACGCCCACCGGACCGCCCTGGAGCTCAGCAGGAGGTGGGTGTCGCGGACGGACTCGGCGTTTGCCCCGCGGCGCCGTGTGCCGGCGTGGCTTAGCGAGCGCGTGCTTTCTCGTGCTCCTGCAGGCGCTGAAGAGGAACCCGGCGACGCGCGAAGACGGCCGTTGGCGCACGTGGCGTTTTCCTCTGCCGAAAATGGGTTCGGTCCCTCGGCCCTCTGAAAGCTAAGTGGAGGCGCGAGGGCTGGGAAGGGGCCGGGAATGGCAGGGCCGGGGGGTTTAGCTCTGCTAAGGGCTAGGGCCGTCCAGGAACCGCACCCTTGGCGCAGGTCAAGGGCCCGGGGACCTTTACCGTGCGATGCCAGCGTGTGCCGGGCAGGGCAGCTCCAGCCTGCGTCTGCGTTGTGGTGTAGTTCGGGAAGCCTGCCTTGCGCCTGTCAGCCGATCCTGGGGTCTCGTTGCGTTCGAGGGGCACGGAAGGCCTCTCGGGTGCCACCCCGGGATCTGGAACGCCGGTGCCGATCGGCGTAGCGCCGATCGGGCGCTGGTTTTCTGGTGTCGGCAGCCGAAAGCGTGGCGGGTTCTTGCCTTTGGGCCGTTTCTGGTCAGGGCTGATTGTGGCGTTGTCCTGGGCTGTGCCGGCAGCTCTAGCCATCCAGTCTCAGGGACTGGAACTTCAAGATGCTGGGAAGAAGTTCTTAGGTTTTTCATCAGCTTCTCGTTTGGTTGCGACGTCTCTGCTCGGTTGTGGCGCTGCCGCCGTCTCGTCAGGAGCCGTGACGTCGGGCTCCTTTTCCGTTTGAGGATGCAGGAGAGGCTCCTCTCCTCCCCGTAGATTATTGGGATCGATGCCCTTCTGGTCTCGGAGCGTCGTGTTCGTCGTGGAGCGTTTTTGGCGCTGTGGCCGTCGCGTGGTCTCTAAGGTTCTGCGGAGCGTCTGTCGGCCCGGGTGCGCGTTTGGCTCGGAGCTGCTCTGCCCGGACGCGTAGAGGCAGGGGAGGGTGGACGGAGCTCTGGCGGTCCCCGGTTAACCTGCTGACGCGTTGAATTGCGTGGGCAGAGGCGGCGCGGTCATCTGGGATGGAGTAGCCGTGGGCAGGGGAGCGGAGGGTCCCCGCGCAGGCGTTTGAGAGCCTCCACGAGAGCTTGGGACGTTATTGCGCCACAGAAAGCAGACCTGTGGGCTGGTCAGGCTGTTGATGGGCTGCTGGGTGACTTGCAGAATCACCTGATTTCAGGAGCAGAGGGACAACTTGGCCCGGAAGAGCGACGGAGGAGGCGAGCTGTGCGCCGTAAGCAGGTGGGTCGGTGGGTGGTGCCAGAGGGGAGCTGTGCCGTGTGGCTCTAGCTAAGCTCGGTCGTTTCTCTGTTTCCTAGGTGCGAAGCGAAGAGGAAAGCGGGCTGTCGGCAGCTCAGCTCCTCGGGCCAGGTGAGCACGGAGTGCTGGGCCGAAGCGGCAGCTCGTTTCAGGTCCCGTGTTGCTGGCGCGGGTCCGAGCGTCCTTTGGTGGTGTTTTACAGGCGGCAGCTGAGCGTCTCGGCGGTCCGCGGCGTGGCAGTCAAAAGCAAGGGCGGCCGGGTGGGCGAGCGGCCCAGGTAAGGGAGGGCGAGCTGGGACCGTCTGCGGGCAGGCTGTGTTTTCGGGCGGCGTCCGAGCGCGTGCCTCTGGTTTTGCGGGTGCCGCAGACGAGCCGGCAGGGGCGAAGCCGCACGCCGGCCGGCAGCCGAGAAGGTGAGGCGGCGGTGGGCGTTGCGGAGCCCGGTATTGCCCGGTCTCTCGCTTCATCTTTTCCTTCTCGCTTTGCAGGCGCTTTGTGGGCCCTCTGGACCGGGAGGAGCATTTGCGGTGAGCCGGGCTAGGGGCGAGGAGGAGCGTGGGGCCGGGGACTCGTTCCCGGCGCCACGGTTTTTTTTGCTTCTCGCCGTCGTAGGCGTCTCCAGCGCTGAGGGTTTGTGACCGCGCCAGCGGCAGGACACGCCCACCGGACCGCCCTGGAGCTCAGCAGGAGGTGGGTGTCGCGGACGGACTCGGCGTTTGCCCCGCGGCGCCGTGTGCCGGCGTGGCTTAGCGAGCGCGTGCTTTCTCGTGCTCCTGCAGGCGCTGAAGAGGAACCCGGCGACGCGGGAAGACGGCCGTTGGCGCACGTGGCGTTTTCCTCTGCCGAAGATGGGTTCGGTCCCTCGGCCCTCTGAAAGCTAAGTGGAGGCGCGAGGGCTGGGAAGGGGCCGGGAATGGCAGGGACGGGGGGTTTAGCTCTGCTAAGGGCAAGGGCCGTCCAGGAACCGCGCCCTTGGCGCGGGTCAAGGGCCCGGGGACCTTTACCGTGCGATGCCAGCGTGTGCCGGGCAGGGCAGCTCCAGCCTGCGTCTGCGTTGTGGTGTAGTTCGGGAAGCCTGCCTTGCGCCTGTCAGCCGATCCTGGGGTCTCGTTGCGTTCGAGGGGCACGGAAGGCCTCTCGGGTGCCACCCCGGGATCTGGAACGCCGGTGCCGATCGGCGTAGCGCCGATCGGGCGCTGGTTTTCTGGTGTCGGCAGCCGAAAGCGTGGCGCGTTCTTGCCTTTGGGCCGTTTCTGGTCAGGGCTGATTGTGGCGTTGTCCTGGGCTGTGCCGGCAGCTCTAGCCATCCAGTCTCAGGGACTGGAACTTCAAGATGCTGGGAAGAAGTTCTTAGGTTTTTCATCAGCTTCTCGTTTGGTTGCGACGTCTCTGCTCGGTTGTGGCGCTGCCGCCGTCTCGTCAGGAGCCGTGACGTCGGGCTCCTTTTCCGTTTGAGGATGCAGGAGAGGCTCCTCTCCTCCCCGTAGATTATTGGGATCGATGCCCTTCTGGTCTCGGAGCGTCGTGTTCTTCGTGGAGCGTTTTTGGCGCTGTGGCCGTCGCGTGGTCTATAAGGTTCTGCGGAGCGTCTGTCGGCCCGGGTGCGCGTTTGGCTCGGAGCTGCTCTGCCCGGACGCGCAGAGGCAGGGGAGGGTGGACGGAGTTCTGGCGGTCTCCGGTTAACCTGCTGACGCGTTGAATTGCGTGGGCAGAGGCGGCGCGGTCATCTGGGATGGAGTAGCCGTGGGCAGGGGAGCGGAGGGTCCCCGCGCAGGCGTTTGAGAGCCTCCACGAGAGCTTGGGACGTTATTGCGCCACAGAAAGCAGACCTGTGGGCTGGTCAGGCTGTGGATGGGCTGCTGGGTGACTTGCAGAATCACCTGATTTCAGGAGCAGAGGGACAACTTGGCCCGGAAGAGCGCCGGAGGAGGCGAGCTGTGCGCCGTAAGCAGGTGGGTCGGTGGGTGGTGCCCGAGGGGAGCTGTGCCGTGTGGCTCTAGCTAAGCTCGGTCGTTTCTCTGTTTCCTAGGTGCGAAGCGAAGAGGAAAGCGGACTGTCGGCAGCTCAGCTCCTCGGGCCAGGTGAGCACGGAGTGCTGGGCCGAAGCGGCAGCTCGTTTCAGGTCCCGTGTTGCTGGCGCGGGTCCGAGCGTCCTTTGGTGGTGTTTTACAGGCGGCAGCTGAGCGTCTCGGCGGTCCGCGGCGTGGCAGTCAAAAGCAAGGGCGGCCGGGTGGGCGAGCGGCCCAGGTAAGGGAGGGCGAGCTGGGACCGTCTGCGGGCAGGCTGTGTTTTCGGGCGGCGTCCGAGCGCGTGCCTCTGGTTTTGCGGGTGCCGCAGACGAGCCGGCAGGGGCGAAGCCGCACGCCGGCCGGCAGCCGAGAAGGTGAGGCGGCGGTGGGCGTTGCGGAGCCCGGTATTGCCCGGTCTCTCGCTTCATCTTTTCCTTCTCGCTTTGCAGGCGCTTTGTGGGCCCTCTGGACCGGGAGGAGCATTTGCGGTGAGCCGGGCTAGGGGCGAGGAGGAGCGTGGGGCCGGGGACTCGTTCCCGGCGCCACGTTTTTTTTTGCTTCTCGCCGTCGTAGGCGTCACCAGCGCTGAGGGTTTGTGACCGCGCCAGCGGCAGGACACGCCCACCGGACCGCCCTGGAGCTCAGCAGGAGGTGGGTGTCGCCGACGGACTCGGCGTTTGCCCCGCGGCGCCGTGTGCCGGCGTGGCTTAGCGAGCGCGTGATTTCTCGTGCTCCTGCAGGCGCTGAAGAGGAACCCGGCGACGCGCGAAGACGGCCGTTGGCGCACGCGGCGTTTTCCTCTGCCGAAGATGGGTTCGGTCCCTCGGCCCTTTGAAAGCTAAGTGGAGGCGCGAGGGCTGGGAAGGGGCCGGGAATGGCAGGGACGGGGGGTTTAGCTCTGCTAAGGGCAAGGGCCGTCCAGGAACCGCGCCTTTGGCGCAGGTCAAGGGCCCGGGGACCTTTACCGTGCGATGCCAGCGTGTGCCGGGCAGGGCAGCTCCAGCCTGCGTCCGCGTTGTGGTGTAGTTCGGGAAGCCTGCCTTGCGCCTGTCAGCCGATCCTGGGGTCTCGTTGCGTTCGAGGGGCACGGAAGGCCTCTCGGGTGCCACTCCGGGATCTGGAACGCCGGTGCCGATCGGCGTAGCGCCGATCGGGCGCTGGTTTTCTGGTGTCGGCAGCCGAAAGCGTGGCGGGTTCTTGCCTTTCGGCCGTTTCTGGTCAGGGCTGATTGTGGCGTTGTCCTGGGCTGTGCCGGCAGCTCTAGCCATCCAGTCTCAGGGACTGGAACTTCAAGATGCTGGGAAGAAGTTCTTAGGTTTTTCATCAGCTTCTCGTTTGGTTGCGACGTCTCTGCTCGGTTGTGGCGCTGCCGCCGTCTCGTCAGGAGCCGTGACGTCGGGCTCCTTTTCCGTTTGAGGATGCAGGAGAGGCTCCTCTTCTCCCCGTAGATTATTGGGATCGATGCCCTTCTGGTCTCGGAGCGTCGTGTTCGTCGTGGAGCGTTTTTGGCGCTGTGGCTGTCGCGTGGTCTATAAGGTTCTGCGGAGCGTCTGTCGGCCCGGGTGCGCGTTTGGCTCGGAGCTGCTCTGCCCGGACGCGTAGAGGCAGGGGAGGGTGGACGGAGCTCTGGCGGTCCCCGGTTAACCTGCTGACGCGTTGAATTGCGTGGGCAGAGGCGGCGCGGTCATCTGGGATGGAGTAGCCGTGGGCAGGGGAGCGGAGGGTCCCCGCGCAGGCGTTTGAGAGCCTCCACGAGAGCTTGGGACGTTATTGCGCCACAGAAAGCAGACCTGTGGGCTGGTCAGGCTGTGGATGGGCTGCTGGGTGACTTGCAGAATCACCTGATTTCAGGAGCAGAGGGACAACTTGGCCCGGAAGAGCGCCGGAGGAGGCGAGCTGTGCGCCGTAAGCAGGTGGGTCGGTGGGTGGTGCCAGAGGGGAGCTGTGCCGTGTGGCTCTAGCTAAGCTCGGTCGTTTCTCTGTTTCCTAGGTGCGAAGCGAAGAGGAAAGCGGACTGTCGGCAGCTCAGCTCCTCGGGCCAGGTGAGCACGGAGTGCTGGGCCGAAGCGGCAGCTCGTTTCAGGTCCCGTGTTGCTGGCGCGGGTCCGAGCGTCCTTTGGTGGTGTTTTACAGGCGGTAGCTGAGCGTCTCGGCGGTCCGCGGCGTGGCAGTCAAAAGCAAGGGCGGCCGGGTGGGCGAGCGGCCCAGGTAAGGGAGGGCGAGCTGGGACCGTCTGCGGGCAGGCTGTGTTTTCGGGCGGGGTCCGAGCGCGTGCCTCTGGTTTTGCGGGTGCCGCAGACGAGCCGGCAGGGGCGAAGCCGCACGATGGCCGGCAGCCGAGATGGTGAGGCGGCGGTGGGCGTTGCGGAGCCCGGTATTGCCCGGTCTCTCGCTTCATCTTTTCCTTCTCGCTTTGCAGGTGCTTTGTGGGCCCTAGGACCGGGAGGAGCATTTGCGGTGAGCCGGGCTAGGGGCGAGGAGGAGCGTGGGGCCGGGGACTCGTTCCCGGCGCCACGGTTTTTTTTTGCTTCTCGCCGTCGTAGGCGTCACCAGCGCTGAGGGTTTGTGACCGCGCCAGCGGCAGGACACGCCCACCGGACCGCCCTGGAGCTCAGCAGGAGGTGGGTGTCGCGGACGGACTCGGCGTTTGCCCCGCGGCGCCGTGTGCCGGCGTGGCTTAGCGAGCGCGTGCTTTCTCGTGCTCCTGCAGGCGCTGAAGAGGAACCCGGCGACGCGGGAAGACGGCCGTTGGCGCACGCGGCGTTTTCCTCTGCCGAAGATGGGTTCGGTCCCTCGGCCCTCTGAAAGCTAAGTGGAGGCGCGAGGGCTGGGAAGGGGCCGGGAATGGCAGGGCTGGGGGGTTTAGCTCTGCTAAGGGCAAGGGCCGTCCAGGAACCGCGCCCTTGGCGCGGGTCAAGGGCCCGGGGACCTTTACCGTGCGATGCCAGCGTGTGCCGGGCAGGGCAGCTCCAGCCTGCGTCCGCGTTGTGGTGTAGTTCGGGAAGCCTGCCTTGCGCCTGTCACCCGATCCTGGGGTCTCGTTGCATTCGAGGGGCACGGAAGGCCTCTCGGGTGCCACCCCGGGATCTGGAACGCCGGTGCCGATCGGCGTAGCGCCGATCGGGCGCTGGTTTTCTGGTGTCGGCAGCCGAAAGCGTGGCGGGTTCTTGCCTTTGGGCCGTTTCTGGTCAGGGCTGATTGTGGCGTTGTCCTGGGCTGTGCCGGCAGCTCTAGCCATCCAGTCTCAGGGACTGGAACTTCAAGATGCTGGGAAGAAGTTCTTAGGTTTTTCATCAGCTTCTCGTTTGGTTGCGACGTCTCTGCTCGGTTGTGGCGCTGCCGCCGTCTCGTCAGGAGCCGTGACGTCGGGCTCCTTTTCCGTTTGAGGATGCAGGAGAGGCTCCTCTCCTCCCCGTAGATTATTGGGATCGATGCCCTTCTGGTCTCGGAGCGTCGTGTTCGTCGTGGAGCGTTTTTGGCGCTGTGGCCGTCGCGTGGTCTCTAAGGTTCTGCGGAGCGTCTGTCGGCCCGGGTGCGCGTTTGGCTCGGAGCTGCTCTGCCCGGACGCGTAGAGGCAGGGGAGGGTGGACGGAGCTCTGGCGGTCCCCGGTTAACCTGCTGACGCGTTGAATTGCGTCGGCAGAGGCGGCGCGGTCATCTGGGATGGAGTAGCCGTGGGCAGGGGAGCGGAGGGTCCCCGCGCAGGCGTTTGAGAGCCTCCACGAGAGCTTGGGACGTTATTGCGCCACAGAAAGCAGACCTGTGGGCTGGTCAGGCTGTTGATGGGCTGCTGGGTGACTTGCAGAATCACCTGATTTCAGGAGCAGAGGGACAACTTGGCCCGGAAGAGCGACGGAGGAGGCGAGCTGTGCGCCGTAAGCAGGTGGGTCGGTGGGTGGTGCCAGAGGGGAGCTGTGCCGTGTGGCTCTAGCTAAGCTCGGTCGTTTCTCTGTTTCCTAGGTGCGAAGCGAAGAGGAAAGCGGGCTGTCGGCAGCTCAGCTCCTCGGGCCAGGTGAGCACGGAGTGCTGGGCCGAAGCGGCAGCTCGTTTCAGGTCCCGTGTTGCTGGCGCGGGTCCGAGCGTCCTTTGGTGGTGTTTTACAGGCGGCAGCTGAGCGTCTCGGCGGTCCACGGCGTGGCAGTCAAAAGCAAGGGCGGCCGGGTGGGCGAGCGGCCCAGGTAAGGGAGGGCGAGCTGGGACCGTCTGCGGGCAGGCTGTGTTTTCGGGCGGCGTCCGAGCGCGTGCCTCTGGTTTTGCGGGTGCCGCAGACGAGCCGGCAGGGGCGAAGCCGCACGCCGGCCGGCAGCCGAGAAGGTGAGGCGGCGGTGGGCGTTGCGGAGCCCGGTATTGCCCGGTCTCTCGCTTCATCTTTTCCTTCTCGCTTTGCAGGCGCTTTGTGGGCCCTCTGGACCGGGAGGAGCATTTGCGGTGAGCCGGGCTAGGGGCGAGGAGGAGCGTGGGGCCGGGGACTCGTTCCCGGCGCCACGGTTTTTTTTGCTTCTCGCCGTCGTAGGCGTCTCCAGCGCTGAGGGTTTGTGACCGCGCCAGCGGCAGGACACGCCCACCGGACCGCCCTGGAGCTCAGCAGGAGGTGGGTGTCGCGGACGGACTCGGCGTTTGCCCCGCGGCGCCGTGTGCCGGCGTGGCTTAGCGAGCGCGTGCTTTCTCGTGCTCCTGCAGGCGCTGAAGAGGAACCCGGCGACGCGGGAAGACGGCCGTTGGCGCACGTGGCGTTTTCCTCTGCCGAAGATGGGTTCGGTCCCTCGGCCCTCTGAAAGCTAAGTGGAGGCGCGAGGGCTGGGAAGGGGCCGGGAATGGCAGGGACGGGGGGTTTAGCTCTGCTAAGGGCAAGGGCCGTCCAGGAACCGCGCCCTTGGCGCGGGTCAAGGGCCCGGGGACCTTTACCGTGCGATGCCAGCGTGTGCCGGGCAGGGCAGCTCCAGCCTGCGTCTGCGTTGTGGTGTAGTTCGGGAAGCCTGCCTTGCGCCTGTCAGCCGATCCTGGGGTCTCGTTGCGTTCGAGGGGCACGGAAGGCCTCTCGGGTGCCACCCCGGGATCTGGAACGCCGGTGCCGATCGGCGTAGCGCCGATCGGGCGCTGGTTTTCTGGTGTCGGCAGCCGAAAGCGTGGCGCGTTCTTGCCTTTGGGCCGTTTCTGGTCAGGGCTGATTGTGGCGTTGTCCTGGGCTGTGCCGGCAGCTCTAGCCATCCAGTCTCAGGGACTGGAACTTCAAGATGCTGGGAAGAAGTTCTTAGGTTTTTCATCAGCTTCTCGTTTGGTTGCGACGTCTCTGCTCGGTTGTGGCGCTGCCGCCGTCTCGTCAGGAGCCGTGACGTCGGGCTCCTTTTCCGTTTGAGGATGCAGGAGAGGCTCCTCTCCTCCCCGTAGATTATTGGGATCGATGCCCTTCTGGTCTCGGAGCGTCGTGTTCGTCGTGGAGCGTTTTTGGCGCTGTGGCCGTCGCGTGGTCTATAAGGTTCTGCGGAGCGTCTGTCGGCCCGGGTGCGCGTTTGGCTCGGAGCTGCTCTGCCCGGACGCGTAGAGGCAGGGGAGGGTGGACGGAGCTCTGGCGGTCCCCGGTTAACCTGCTGACGCGTTGAATTGCGTGGGCAGAGGCGGTGCGGTCATCTGGGATGGAGTAGCCGTGGGCAGGGGAGCGGAGGGTCCCCGCGCAGGCGTTTGAGAGCCTCCACGAGAGCTTGGGACGTTATTGCGCCACAGAAAGCAGACCTGTGGGCTGGTCAGGCTGTTGATGGGCTGCTGGGTGACTTGCAGAATCACCTGATTTCAGGAGCAGAGGGACAACTTGGCCCGGAAGAGCGACGGAGGAGGCGAGCTGTGCGCCGTAAGCAGGTGGGTCGGTGGGTGGTGCCAGAGGGGAGCTGTGCCGTGTGGCTCTAGCTAAGCTCGGTCGTTTCTCTGTTTCCTAGGTGCGAAGCGAAGAGGAAAGCGGGCTGTCGGCAGCTCAGCTCCTCGGGCCAGGTGAGCACGGAGTGCTGGGCCGAAGCGGCAGCTCGTTTCAGGTCCCGTGTTGCTGGCGCGGGTCCGAGCGTCCTTTGGTGGTGTTTTACAGGCGGCAGCTGAGCGTCTGGGCGGTCCGCGGCGTGGCAGTCAAAAGCAAGGGCGGCCGGGTGGGCGAGCGGCCCAGGTAAGGGAGGGCGAGCTGGGACCGTCTGCGGGCAGGCTGTGTTTTCGGGCGGCGTCCGAGCGCGTGCCTCTGGTTTTGCGGGTGCCGCAGACGAGCCGGCAGGGGCGAAGCCGCACGCCGGCCGGCAGCCGAGAAGGTGAGGCGGCGGTGGGCGTTGCGGAGCCCGGTATTGCCCGGTCTCTCGCTTCATCTTTTCCTTCTCGCTTTGCAGGCGCTTTGTGGGCCCTCTGGACCGGGAGGAGCATTTGCGGTGAGCCGGGCTAGGGGCGAGGAGGAGCGTGGGGCCGGGGACTCGTTCCCGGCGCCACGGTTTTTTTTGCTTCTCGCCGTCGTAGGCGTCTCCAACGCTGAGGGTTTGTGACCGCGCCAGCGGCAGGACACGCCCACAGGACAGCCCTGGAGCTCAGCAGGAGGTGGGTGTCGCCGATGGACTCGGCGTTTGCCCCGCGGCGCCGTGTGCCGGCGTGGCTTAGCGAGCGCGTGATTTCTCGTGCTCCTGCAGGCGCTGAAGAGGAACCCGGCGACGCGGGAAGACGGCCGTTGGCGCACGTGGCGTTTTCCTCTGCCGAAGATGGGTTCGGTCCCTTGGCCCTCTGAAAGCTAAGTGGAGGCGCGAGGGCTGGGAAGGGGCCGGGAATGGCAGGGCCGGGGGGTTTAGCTCTGCTAAGGGCAAGGGCCGTCCAGGAACCGCGCCCTTGGCGCGGGTCAAGGGCCCGGGGACCTTTACCGTGCGATGCCAGCGTGTGCCGGGCAGGGCAGCTCCAGTCTGCGTCCGCGTTGTGGTGTAGTTCGGGAAGCCTGCCTTGCGCCTGTCAGCCGATCCTGGGGTCTCGTTGCATTCGAGGGGCACGGAAGGCCTCTCGGGTGCCACCCCGGGATCTGGAACGCTGGTGCCGATCGGTGTAGCACCGATCGGGCGCTGGTTTTCTGGTGTCGGCAGCCGAAAGCGTGGCGGGTTCTTGCCTTTCGGCCGTTTCTGGTCAGGGCTGATTGTGGCGTTGTCCTGGGCTGTGCCGGCAGCTCTAGCCATCCAGTCTCAGGGACTGGAACTTCAAGATGCTGGGAAGAAGTTCTTAGGTTTTTCATCAGCTTCTCGTTTGGTTGCGACGTCTCTGCTCGGTTGTGGCGCTGCCGCCGTCTCGTCAGGAGCCGTGACGTCGGGCTCCTTTTCCGTTTGAGGATGCAGGAGAGGCTCCTCTCCTCCCCGTAGATTATTGGGATCGATGCCCTTCTGGTCTCGGAGCGTCGTGTTCTTCGTGGAGCGTTTTTGGCGCTGTGGCCGTCGCGTGGTCTATAAGGTTCTGCGGAGCGTCTGTCGGCCCGGGTGCGCGTTTGGCTCGGAGCTGCTCTGCCCGGACGCGCAGAGGCAGGGGAGGGTGGACGGAGCTCTGGCGGTCCCCGGTTAACCTGCTGACGCGTTGAATTGCGTGGGCAGAGGCGGCGCGGTCATCTGGGATGGAGTAGCCGTGGGCAGGGGAGCGGAGGGTCCCCGCGCAGGCGTTTGAGAGCCTCCACGAGAGCTTGGGACGTTATTGCGCCACAGAAAGCAGACCTGTGGGCTGGTCAGGCTGTGGATGGGCTGCTGGGTGACTTGCAGAATCACCTGATTTCAGGAGCAGAGGGACAACTTGGCCCGGAAGAGCGACGGAGGAGGCGAGCTGTGCGCCGTAAGCAGGTGGGTCGGTGGGTGGTGCCAGAGGGGAGCTGTGCCGTGTGGCTCTAGCTAAGCTCGGTCGTTTCTCTGTTTCCTAGGTGCGAAGCGAAGAGGAAAGCGGGCTGTCGGCAGCTCAGCTCCTCGGGCCAGGTGAGCACGGAGTGCTGGGCCGAAGCGGCAGCTCGTTTCAGGTCCCGTGTTGCTGGCGCGGGTCCGAGCGTCCTTTGGTGGTGTTTTACAGGCGGCAGCTGAGCGTCTCGGCGGTCCGCGGCGTGGCAGTCAAAAGCAAGGGCGGCCGGGTGGGCGAGCGGCCCAGGTAAGGGAGGGCGAGCTGGGACCGTCTGCGGGCAGGCTGTGTTTTCGGGCGGCGTCCGAGCGCGTGCCTCTGGTTTTGCAGGTGCCGCAGACGAGCCGGCAGGGGCGAAGCCGCACGCCGGCCGGCAGCCGAGAAGGTGAGGCGGCGGTGGGCGTTGCGGAGCCCGGTATTGCCCGGTCTCTCGCTTCATCTTTTCCTTCTCGCTTTGCAGGCGCTTTGTGGGCCCTCTGGACCGGGAGGAGCATTTGCGGTGAGCCGGGCTAGGGGCGAGGAGGAGCGTGGGGCCGGGGACTCGTTCCCGGCGCCACGGTTTTTTTTTGCTTCTCGCCGTCGTAGGCGTCTCCAGCGCTGAGGGTTTGTGACCGCGCCAGCGGCAGGACACGCCCACCGGACCGCCCTGGAGCTCAGCAGGAGGTGGGTGTCGCCGACGGACTCGGCGTTTGCCCCGCGGCGCCGTGTGCCGGCGTGGCTTAGCGAGCGCGTGATTTCTCGTGCTCCTGCAGGCGCTGAAGAGGAACCCGGCGACGCGGGAAGACGGCCGTTGGCGCACGTGGCATTTTCATCTGCCGAAGATGGGTTCGGTCCCTTGGCCCTCTGAAAGCTAAGTGGAGGCGCGAGGGCTGGGAAGGGGCCGGGAATGGCAGGGCCGGGGGGTTTAGCTCTGCTAAGGGCAAGGGCCGTCCAGGAACCGCGCCCTTGGCGCGGGTCAAGGGCCCGGGGACCTTTACCGTGCGATGCCAGCGTGTGCCGGGCAGGGCAGCTCCAGCCTGCGTCTGCGTTGTGGTGTAGTTCGGGAAGCCTGCCTTGCGCCTGTCAGCCGATCCTGGGGTCTCGTTGCATTCGAGGGGCACGGAAGGCCTCTCGGGTGCCACCCCGGGATCTGGAACGCTGGTGCCGATCGGTGTAGCACCGATCGGGCGCTGGTTTTCTGGTGTCGGCAGCCGAAAGCGTGGCGGGTTCTTGCCTTTCGGCCGTTTCTGGTCAGGGCTGATTGTGGCGTTGTCCTGGGCTGTGCCGGCAGCTCTAGCCATCCAGTCTCAGGGACTGGAACTTCAAGATGCTGGGAAGAAGTTCTTAGGTTTTTCATCAGCTTCTCGTTTGGTTGCGACGTCTCTGCTCGGTTGTGGCGCTGCCGCCGTCTCGTCAGGAGCCGTGACGTCGGGCTCCTTTTCCGTTTGAGGATGCAGGAGAGGCTCCTCTCCTCCCCGTAGATTATTGGGATCGTTGCCCTTCTGGTCTCGGAGCGTCGTGTTCGTCGTGGAGCGTTTTTGGCGCTGTGGCCGTCGCGTGGTCTATAAGGTTCTGCGGAGCGTCTGTCGGCCCGGGTGCGCGTTTGGCTCGGAGCTGCTCTGCCCGGACGCGCAGAGGCAGGGGAGGGTGGACGGAGCTCTGGCGGTCCCCGGTTAACCTGCTGACGCGTTGAATTGCGTGGGCAGAGGCGGCGCGGTCATCTGGGATGGAGTAGCCGTGGGCAGGGGAGCGGAGGGTCCCCGCGCAGGCGTTTGAGAGCCTCCACGAGAGCTTGGGACGTTATTGCGCCACAGAAAGCAGACCTGTGGGCTGGTCAGGCTGTGGATGGGCTGCTGGGTGACTTGCAGAATCACCTGATTTCAGGAGCAGAGGGACAACTTGGCCCGGAAGAGCGACGGAGGAAGCGAGCTGTGCGCCGTAAGCAGGTGGGTCGGTGGGTGGTGCCAGAGGGGAGCTGTGCCGTGTGGCTCTAGCTAAGCTCGGTCGTTTCTCTGTTTCCTAGGTGCGAAGCGAAGAGGAAAGCGGACTGTCGGCAGCTCAGCTCCTCGGGCCAGGTGAGCACGGAGTGCTGGGCCGAAGCGGCAGCTCGTTTCAGGTCCCGTGTTGCTGGCGCGGGTCCGAGCGTCCTTTGGTGGTGTTTTACAGGCGGCAGCTGAGCGTCTCGGCGGTCCGCGGCGTGGCAGTCAAAAGCAAGGGCGGCCGGGTGGGCGAGCGGCCCAGGTAAGGGAGGGCGAGCTGGGACCGTCTGCGGGCAGGCTGTGTTTTCGGGCGGCGTCCGAGCGCGTGCCTCTGGTTTTGCGGGTGCCGCAGACGAGCCGGCAGGGGCGAAGCCGCACGCCGGCCGGCAGCCGAGAAGGTGAGGCGGCGGTGGGCGTTGCGGAGCCCGGTATTGCCCGGTCTCTCGCTTCATCTTTTCCTTCTCGCTTTGCAGGCGCTTTGTGGGCCCTCTGGACCGGGAGGAGCATTTGCGGTGAGCCGGGCTAGGGGCGAGGAGGAGCTTGGGGCCGGGGACTCGTTCCCGGCGCCACGGTTTTTTTTGCTTCTCGCCGTCGTAGGCGTCACCAGCGCTGAGGGTTTGTGACCGCGCCAGCGGCAGGACACGCCGACCGGACCGCCCTGGAGCTCAGCAGGAGGTGGGTGTCGCCGACGGACTCGGCGTTTGCCCCGCGGCGCCGTGTGCCGGCGTGGCTTAGCGAGCGCGTGATTTCTCGTGCTCCTGCAGGCGCTGAAGAGGAACCCGGCGACGCGCGAAGACGGCCGTTGGCGCACGCGGCGTTTTCCTCTGCCGAAGATGGGTTCGGTCCCTCGGCCCTTTGAAAGCTAAGTGGAGGCGCGAGGGCTGGGAAGGGGCCGGGAATGGCAGGGACGGGGGGTTTAGCTCTGCTAAGGGCAAGGGCCGTCCAGGAACCGCGCCTTTGGCGCAGGTCAAGGGCCCGGGGACCTTTACCGTGCGATGCCAGCGTGTGCCGGGCAGGGCAGCTCCAGCCTGCGTCCGCGTTGTGGTGTAGTTCGGGAAGCCTGCCTTGCGCCTGTCAGCCGATCCTGGGGTCTCGTTGCGTTCGAGGGGCACGGAAGGCCTCTCGGGTGCCACTCCGGGATCTGGAACGCCGGTGCCGATCGGCGTAGCGCCGATCGGGCGCTGGTTTTCTGGTGTCGGCAGCCGAAAGCGTGGCGGGTTCTTGCCTTTGGGCCGTTTCTGGTCAGGGCTGATTGTGGCGTTGTCCTGGGCTGTGCCGGCAGCTCTAGCCATCCAGTCTCAGGGACTGGAACTTCAAGATGCTGGGAAGAAGTTCTTAGGTTTTTCATCAGCTTCTCGTTTGGTTGCGACGTCTCTGCTCGGTTGTGGCGCTGCCGCCGTCTCGTCAGGAGCCGTGACGTCGGGCTCCTTTTCCGTTTGAGGATGCAGGAGAGGCTCCTCTTCTCCCCGTAGATTATTGGGATCGATGCCCTTCTGGTCTCAGAGCGTCGTGTTCGTCGTGGAGCGTTTTTGGCGCTCTGGCTGTCGCGTGGTCTATAAGGTTCTGCGGAGCGTCTGTCGGCCCGGGTGCGCGTTTGGCTCGGAGCTGCTCTGCCCGGACGCGTAGAGGCAGGGGAGGGTGGACGGAGCTCTGGCGGTCCCCGGTTAACCTGCTGACGCGTTGAATTGCGTGGGCAGAGGCGGCGCGGTCATCTGGGATGGAGTAGCCGTGGGCAGGGGAGCGGAGGGTCCCCGCGCAGGCGTTTGAGAGCCTCCACGAGAGCTTGGGACGTTATTGCGCCACAGAAAGCAGACCTGTGGGCTGGTCAGGCTGTGGATGGGCTGCTGGGTGACTTGCAGAATCACCTGATTTCAGGAGCAGAGGGACAACTTGGCCCGGAAGAGCGACGGAGGAGGCGAGCTGTGCGCCGTAAGCAGGTGGGTCGGTGGGTGGTGCCAGAGGGGAGCTGTGCCGTGTGGCTCTAGCTAAGCTCGGTCGTTTCTCTGTTTCCTAGGTGCGAAGCGAAGAGGAAAGCGGGCTGTCGGCAGCTCAGCTCCTCGGGCCAGGTGAGCACGGAGTGCTGGGCCGAAGCGGCAGCTCGTTTCAGGTCCCGTGTTGCTGGCGCGGGTCCGAGCGTCCTTTGGTGGTGTTTTACAGGCGGTAGCTGAGTGTCTCGGCGGTCCGCGGCGTGGCAGTCAAAAGCAAGGGCGGCCGGGTGGGCGAGCGGCCCAGGTAAGGGAGGGCGAGCTGGGACCGTCTGCGGGCAGGCTGTGTTTTCGGGCGGGGTCCGAGCGCGTGCCTCTGGTTTTGCGGGTGCCGCAGACGAGCCGGCAGGGGCGAAGCCGCACGCTGGCCGGCAGCCGAGATGGTGAGGCGGCGGTGGGCGTTGCGGAGCCCGGTATTGCCCGGTCTCTCGCTTCATCTTTTCCTTCTCGCTTTGCAGGTGCTTTGTGGGCCCTCTGGACCGGGAGGAGCATTTGCGGTGAGCCGGGCTAGGGGCGAGGAGGAGCGTGGGGCCGGGGACTCGTTCCCGGCGCCACGGTTTTTTTTTGCTTCTCGCCGTCGTAGGCGTCACCAGCGCTGAGGGTTTGTGACCGCGCCAGCGGCAGGACACGCCCACCGGACCGCCCTGGAGCTCAGCAGGAGGTGGGTGTCGCGGACGGACTCGGCGTTTGCCCCGCGGCGCCGTGTGCCGGCGTGGCTTAGCGAGCGCGTGCTTTCTCGTGCTCCTGCAGGCGCTGAAGAGGAACCCGGCGACGCGGGAAGACGGCCGTTGGCGCACGCGGCGTTTTCCTCTGCCGAAGATGGGTTCGGTCCCTCGGCCCTCTGAAAGCTAAGTGGAGGCGCGAGGGCTGGGAAGGGGCCGGGAATGGCAGGGCTGGGGGGTTTAGCTCTGCTAAGGGCAAGGGCCGTCCAGGAACCGCGCCCTTGGCGCGGGTCAAGGGCCCGGGGACCTTTACCGTGCGATGCCAGCGTGTGCCGGGCAGGGCAGCTCCAGCCTGCGTCCGCGTTGTGGTGTAGTTCGGGAAGCCTGCCTTGCGCCTGTCAGCCGATCCTGGGGTCTCGTTGCGTTCGAGGGGCACGGAAGGCCTCTCGGGTGCCACCCCGGGATCTGGAACGCCGGTGCCGATCGGCGTAGCGCCGATCGGGCGCTGGTTTTCTGGTGTCGGCAGCCGAAAGCGTGGCGGGTTCTTGCCTTTGGGCCGTTTCTGGTCAGGGCTGATTGTGGCGTTGTCCTGGGCTGTGCCGGCAGCTCTAGCCATCCAGTCTCAGGGACTGGAACTTCAAGATGCTGGGAAGAAGTTCTTAGGTTTTTCATCAGCTTCTCGTTTGGTTGCGACGTCTCTGCTCGGTTGTGGCGCTGCCGCCGTCTCGTCAGGAGCCGTGACGTCGGGCTCCTTTTCCGTTTGAGGATGCAGGAGAGGCTCCTCTCCTCCCCGTAGATTATTGGGATCGATGCCCTTCTGGTCTCGAAGCGTCGTGTTCGTCGTGGAGCGTTTTTGGCGCTGTGGCCGTCGCGTGGTCTATAAGGTTCTGCGGAGCGTCTGTCGGCCCGGGTGCGCGATTGGCTCGGAGCTGCTCTGCCCGGACGCGTAGAGGCAGGGGAGGGTGGACGGAGCTCTGGCGGTCCCCGGTTAACCTGCTGACGCGTTGAATTGCGTGGGCAGAGGCGGCGCGGTCATCTGGGATGGAGTAGCCGTGGGCAGGGGAGCGGAGGGTCCCCGCGCAGGCGTTTGAGAGCCTCCACGAGAGCTTGGGACGTTATTGCGCCACAGAAAGCAGACCTGTGGGCTGGTCAGGCTGTGGATGGGCTGCTGGGTGACTTGCAGAATCACCTGATTTCAGGAGCAGAGGGACAACTTGGCCCGGAAGAGCGACGGAGGAGGCGAGCTGTGCGCCGTAAGCAGGTGGGTCGGTGGGTGGTGCCAGAGGGGAGCTGTGCCGTGTGGCTCTAGCTAAGCTCGGTCGTTTCTCTGTTTCCTAGGTGCGAAGCGAAGAGGAAAGCGGACTGTCGGCAGCTCAGCTCCTCGGGCCAGGTGAGCACGGAGTGCTGGGCCGAAGCGGCAGCTCGTTTCAGGTCCCGTGTTGCTGGCGCGGGTCCGAGCGTCCTTTGGTGGTGTTTTACAGGCGGCAGCTGAGCGTCACGGCGGTCCGTGGCGTGGCAGTCAAAAGCAAGGGCGGCCGGGTGGGCGAGCGGCCCAGGTAAGGGAGGGCGAGCTGGGACCGTCTGCGGGCAGGCTGTGTTTTCGGGCGGCGTCCGAGCGCGTGCCTCTGGTTTTGCGGGTGCCGCAGACGAGCCGGCAGGGGCGAAGCCGCACGCCGGCCGGCAGCCGAGAAGGTGAGGCGGCGGTGGGCGTTGCGGAGCCCGGTATTGCCCGGTCTCTCGCTTCATCTTTTCCTTCTCGCTTTGCAGGCGCTTTGTGGGCCCTCTGGACCGGGAGGAGCATTTGCGGTGAGCCGGGCTAGGGGCGAGGAGGAGCGTGGGGCCGGGGACTCGTTCCCGGCGGCACGGTTTTTTTTGCTTCTCGCCGTCGTAGGCGTCACCAGCGCTGAGGGTTTGTGACCGCGCCAGCGGCAGGACACGCCCACCGGACCGCCCTGGAGCTCAGCAGGAGGTGGGTGTCGCGGACGGACTCGGCGTTTGCCCCGCGGCGCCGTGTGCCGGCGTGGCTTAGCGAGCGCGTGCTTTCTCGTGCTCCTGCAGGCGCTGAAGAGGAACCCGGCGACGCGGGAAGACGGCCGTTGGCGCACGTGGCGTTTTCCTCTGCCGAAGATGGGTTCGGTCCCTCGGCCCTCTGAAAGCTAAGTGGAGGCGCGAGGGCTGGGAAGGGGCCGGGAATGGCAGGGACGGGGGGTTTAGCTCTGCTAAGGGCAAGGGCCGTCCAGGAACCACGCCCTTGGCGCGGGTCAAGGGCCCGGGGACCTTTACCGTGCGATGCCAGCGTGTGCCGGGCAGGGCAGCTCCAGCCTGCGTCTGCGTTGTGGTGTAGTTCGGGAAGCCTGCCTTGCGCCTGTCAGCCGATCCTGGGGTCTCGTTGCGTTCGAGGGGCACGGAAGGCCTCTCGGGTGCCACCCCGGGATCTGGAACGCCGGTGCCGATCGGCGTAGCGCCGATCGGGCGCTGGTTTTCTGGTGTCGGCAGCCGAAAGCGTGGCGGGTTCTTGCCTTTGGGCCGTTTCTGGTCAGGGCTGATTGTGGCGTTGTCCTGGGCTGTGCCGGCAGCTCTAGCCATCCAGTCTCAGGGACTGGAACTTCAAGATGCTGGGAAGAAGTTCTTAGGTTTTTCATCAGCTTCTCGTTTGGTTGCGACGTCTCTGCTCGGTTGTGGCGCTGCCGCCGTCTCGTCAGGAGCCGTGACGTCGGGCTCCTTTTCCGTTTGAGGATGCAGGAGAGGCTCCTCTCCTCCCCGTAGATTATTGGGATCGATGCCCTTCTGGTCTCGGAGCGTCGTGTTCGTCGTGGAGCGTTTTTGGCGCTGTGGCCGTCGCGTGGTCTCTAAGGTTCTGCGGAGCGTCTGTCGGCCCGGGTGCGCGTTTGGCTCGGAGCTGCTCTGCCCGGACGCGTAGAGGCAGGGGAGGGTGGACGGAGCTCTGGCGGTCCCCGGTTAACCTGCTGACGCGTTGAATTGTGTGGGCAGAGGCGGCGCGGTCATCTGGGATGGAGTAGCCGTGGGCAGGGGAGCGGAGGGTCCCCGCGCAGGCGTTTGAGAGCCTCCACGAGAGCTTGGGACGTTATTGCGCCACAGAAAGCAGACCTGTGGGCTGGTCAGGCTGTTGATGGGCTGCTGGGTGACTTGCAGAATCACCTGATTTCAGGAGCAGAGGGACAACTTGGCCCGGAAGAGCGACGGAGGAGGCGAGCTGTGCGCCGTAAGCAGGTGGGTGGGTGGGTGGTGCCAGAGGGGAGCTGTGCCGTGTGGCTCTAGCTAAGCTCGGTCGTTTCTCTGTTTCCTAGGTGCGAAGCGAAGAGGAAAGCGGGCTGTCGGCAGCTCAGCTCCTCGGGCCAGGTGCGCACGGAGTGCTGGGCCGAAGCGGCAGCTCGTTTCAGGTCCCGTGTTGCTGGCGCGGGTCCGAGCGTCCTTTGGTGGTGTTTTACAGGCGGCAGCTGAGCGTCTCGGCGGTCCGCGGCGTGGCAGTCAAAAGCAAGGGCGGCCGGGTGGGCGAGCGGCCCAGGTAAGGGAGGGCGAGCTGGGACCGTCTGCGGGCAGGCTGTGTTTTCGGGCGGCGTCCGAGCGCGTGCCTCTGGTTTTGCGGGTGCCGCAGACGAGCCGGCAGGGGCGAAGCCGCACGCCGGCCGGCAGCCGAGAAGGTGAGGCGGCGGTGGGCGTTGCGGAGCCCGGTATTGCCCGGTCTCTCGCTTCATCTTTTCCTTCTCGCTTTGCAGGCGCTTTGTGGGCCCTCTGGACCGGGAGGAGCATTTGCGGTGAGCCGGGCTAGGGGCGAGGAGGAGCGTGGGGCCGGGGACTCGTTCCCGGCGCCACGGTTTTTTTTGCTTCTCGCCGTCGTAGGCGTCTCCAGCGCTGAGGGTTTGTGACCGCGCCAGCGGCAGGACACGCCCACCGGACCGCCCTGGAGCTCAGCAGGAGGTGGGTGTCGTGGACGGACTCGGCGTTTGCCCCGCGGCGCCGTGCGCCGGCGTGGCTTAGCGAGCGCGTGCTTTCTCGTGCTCCTGCAGGCGCTGAAGAGGAACCCGGCGACGCGGGAAGACGGCCGTTGGCGCACGTGGCGTTTTCCTCTGCCGAAGATGGGTTCGGTCCCTCGGCCCTCTGAAAGCTAAGTGGAGGCGCGAGGGCTGGGAAGGGGCCGGGAATGGCAGGGCCGGGGGGTTTAGCTCTGCTAAGGGCAAGGGCCGTCCAGGAACCGCGCCCTTGGCGCGGGTCAAGGGCCCGGGGACCTTTACCGTGCGATGCCAGCGTGTGCCGGGCAGGGCAGCTCCAGCCTGCGTCCGCGTTGTGGTGTAGTTCGGGAAGCCTGCCTTGCGCCTGTCAGCCGATCCTGGGGTCTCGTTGCATTCGAGGGGCACGGAAGGCCTCTCGGGTGCCACCCCGGGATCTGGAACGCCGGTGCCGATCGGCGTAGCGCCGATCGGGCGCTGGTTTTCTGGTGTCGGCAGCCGAAAGCGTGGCGGGTTCTTGCCTTTCGGCCGTTTCTGGTCAGGGCTGATTGTGGCGTTGTCCTGGGCTGTGCCGGCAGCTCTAGCCATCCAGTCTCAGGGACTGGAACTTCAAGATGCTGGGAAGAAGTTCTTAGGTTTTTCATCAGCTTCTCGTTTGGTTGCGACGTCTCTGCTCGGTTGTGGCGCTGCCGCCGTCTCGTCAGGAGCCGTGACGTCGGGCTCCTTTTCCGTTTGAGGATGCAGGAGAGGCTCCTCTCCTCCCCGTAGATTATTGGGATCGATGCCCTTCTGGTCTCGGAGCGTCGTGTTTGTCGTGGAGCGTTTTTGGCGCTGTGGCCGTCGCGTGGTCTATAAGGTTCTGCGGAGCGTCTGTCGGCCCGGGTGCGCGTTTGGCTCGGAGCTGCTCTGCCCTGTCGCGTAGAGGCAGGGGAGGGTGGACGGAGCTCTGGCGGTCCCCGGTTAACCTGCTGACGCGTTGAATTGCGTGGGCAGAGGCGGCGCGGTCATCTGGGATGGAGTAGCCGTGGGCAGGGGAGCGGAGGGTCCCCGCGCAGGCGTTTGAGAGCCTCCACGAGAGCTTGGGACGTTATTGCGCCACAGAAAGCAGACCTGTGGGCTGGTCAGGCTGTTGATGGGCTGCTGGGTGACTTGCAGAATCACCTGATTTCAGGAGCAGAGGGACAACTTGGCCCGGAAGAGCGACGGAGGAGGCGAGCTGTGCGCTGTAAGCAGGTGGGTCGGTGGGTGGTGCCAGAGGGGAGCTGTGCCGTGTGGCTCTAGCTAAGCTCGGTCGTTTCTCTGTTTCCTAGGTGCGAAGCGAAGAGGAAAGCGGGCTGTCGGCAGCTCAGCTCCTCGGGCCAGGTGAGCACGGAGTGCTGGGCCGAAGCGGCAGCTCGTTTCAGGTCCCGTGTTGCTGGCGCGGGTCCGAGCGTCCTTTGGTGGTGTTTTACAGGCGGCAGCTGAGCGTCTCGGCGGTCCGCGGCGTGGCAGTCAAAAGCAAGGGCGGCCGGGTGGGCGAGCGGCCCAGGTAAGGGAGGGCGAGCTGGGACCGTCTGCGGGCAGGCTGTGTTTTCGGGCGGCGTCCGAGCGCGTGCCTCTGGTTTTGCGGGTGCCGCAGACGAGCCGGCAGGGGCGAAGCCGCACGCCGGCCGGCAGCCGAGAAGGTGAGGCGGCGGTGGGCGTTGCGGAGCCCGGTATTGCCCGGTCTCTCGCTTCATCTTTTCCTTCTCGCTTTGCAGGCGCTTTGTGGGCCCTCTGGACCGGGAGGAGCATTTGCGGTGAGCCGGGCTAGGGGCGAGGAGGAGCGTGGGGCCGGGGACTCGTTCCCGGCGCCACGGTTTTTTTTTGCTTCTCGCCGTCGTAGGCGTCTCCAGCGCTGAGGGTTTGTGACCGCGCCAGCGGCAGGACACGCCCACCGGACCGCCCTGGAGCTCAGCAGGAGGTGGGTGTCGCGGACGGACTCGGCGTTTGCCCCGCGGCGCCATGGGCCGGCGTGGCTTAGCGAGCGCGTGCTTTCTCGTGCTCCTGCAGGCGCTGAAGAGGAACCCGGCGACGCGGGAAGACGGCCGTTGGCGCACGTGGCGTTTTCCTCTGCCGAAGATGGGTTCGGTCCCTCGGCCCTCTGAAAGCTAAGTGGAGGCGCGAGGGCTGGGAAGGGGCCGGGAATGGCAGGGACGGGGGGTTTAGCTCTGCTAAGGGCAAGGGCCGTCCAGGAACCGCGCCCTTGGCGCGGGTCAAGGGCCCGGGGACCTTTACCGTGCGATGCCAGCGTGTGCCAGGCAGGGCAGCTCCAGCCTGCGTCCGCGTTGTGGTGTAGTTCGGGAAGCCTGCCTTGCGCCTGTCAGCCGATCCTGGGGTCTCGTTGCGTTCGAGGGGCACGGAAGGCCTCTCGGGTGCCACCCCGGGATCTGGAACGCCGGTGCCGATCGGCGTAGCGCCGATCGGGCGCTGGTTTTCTGGTGTCGGCAGCCGAAAGCGTGGCGCGTTCTTGCCTTTGGGCCGTTTCTGGTCAGGGCTGATTGTGGCGTTGTCCTGGGCTGTGCCGGCAGCTCTAGCCATCCAGTCTCAGGGACTGGAACTTCAAGATGCTGGGAAGAAGTTCTTAGGTTTTTCATCAGCTTCTCGTTTGGTTGCGACGTCTCTGCTCGGTTGTGGCGCTGCCGCCGTCTCGTCAGGAGCCGTGACGTCGGGCTCCTTTTCCGTTTGAGGATGCAGGAGAGGCTCCTCTCCTCCCCGTAGATTATTGGGATCGATGCCCTTCTGGTCTCGGAGCGTCGTGTTTGTCGTGGAGCGTTTTTGGCGCTGTGGCCGTCGCGTGGTCTATAAGGTTCTGCGGAGCGTCTGTCGGCCCGGGTGCGCGTTTGGCTCGGAGCTGCTCTGCCCTGTCGCGTAGAGGCAGGGGAGGGTGGACGGAGCTCTGGCGGTCCCCGGTTAACCTGCTGACGCGTTGAATTGCGTGGGCAGAGGCGGCGCGGTCATCTGGGATGGAGTAGCCGTGGGCAGGGGAGCGGAGGGTCCCCGCGCAGGCGTTTGAGAGCCTCCACGAGAGCTTGGGACGTTATTGCGCCACAGAAAGCAGACCTGTGGGCTGGTCAGGCTGTTGATGGGCTGCTGGGTGACTTGCAGAATCACCTGATTTCAGGAGCAGAGGGACAACTTGGCCCGGAAGAGCGACGGAGGAGGCGAGCTGTGCGCTGTAAGCAGGTGGGTCGGTGGGTGGTGCCAGAGGGGAGCTGTGCCGTGTGGCTCTAGCTAAGCTCGGTCGTTTCTCTGTTTCCTAGGTGCGAAGCGAAGAGGAAAGCGGGCTGTCGGCAGCTCAGCTCCTCGGGCCAGGTGAGCACGGAGTGCTGGGCCGAAGCGGCAGCTCGTTTCAGGTCCCGTGTTGCTGGCGCGGGTCCGAGCGTCCTTTGGTGGTGTTTTACAGGCGGCAGCTGAGCGTCTCGGCGGTCCGCGGCGTGGCAGTCAAAAGCAAGGGCGGCCGGGTGGGCGAGCGGCCCAGGTAAGGGAGGGCGAGCTGGGACCGTCTGCGGGCAGGCTGTGTTTTCGGGCGGCGTCCGAGCGCGTGCCTCTGGTTTTGCGGGTGCCGCAGACGAGCCGGCAGGGGCGAAGCCGCACGCCGGCCGGCAGCCGAGAAGGTGAGGCGGCGGTGGGCGTTGCGGAGCCCGGTATTGCCCGGTCTCTCGCTTCATCTTTTCCTTCTCGCTTTGCAGGCGCTTTGTGGGCCCTCTGGACCGGGAGGAGCATTTGCGGTGAGCCGGGCTAGGGGCGAGGAGGAGCGTGGGGCCGGGGACTCGTTCCCGGCGCCACGGTTTTTTTTGCTTCTCGCCGTCGTAGGCGTCTCCAGCGCTGAGGGTTTGTGACCGCGCCAGCGGCAGGACACGCCCACCGGACCGCCCTGGAGCTCAGCAGGAGGTGGGTGTCGCGGACGGACTCGGCGTTTGCCCCGCGGCGCCGTGGGCCGGCGTGGCTTAGCGAGCGCGTGCTTTCTCGTGCTCCTGCAGGCGCTGAAGAGGAACCCGGCGACGCGGGAAGACGGCCGTTGGCGCACGTGGCGTTTTCCTCTGCCGAAGATGGGTTCGGTCCCTCGGCCCTCTGAAAGCTAAGTGGAGGCGCGAGGGCTGGGAAGGGGCCGGGAATGGCAGGGACGGGGGGTTTAGCTCTGCTAAGGGCAAGGGCCGTCCAGGAACCGCGCCCTTGGCGCGGGTCAAGGGCCCGGGGACCTTTACCGTGCGATGCCAGCGTGTGCCAGGCAGGGCAGCTCCAGCCTGCGTCCGCGTTGTGGTGTAGTTCGGGAAGCCTGCCTTGCGCCTGTCAGCCGATCCTGGGGTCTCGTTGCGTTCGAGGGGCACGGAAGGCCTCTCGGGTGCCACCCCGGGATCTGGAACGCCGGTGCCGATCGGCGTAGCGCCGATCGGGCGCTGGTTTTCTGGTGTCGGCAGCCGAAAGCGTGGCGCGTTCTTGCCTTTGGGCCGTTTCTGGTCAGGGCTGATTGTGGCGTTGTCCTGGGCTGTGCCGGCAGCTCTAGCCATCCAGTCTCAGGGACTGGAACTTCAAGATGCTGGGAAGAAGTTCTTAGGTTTTTCATCAGCTTCTCGTTTGGTTGCGACGTCTCTGCTCGGTTGTGGCGCTGCCGCCGTCTCGTCAGGAGCCGTGACGTCGGGCTCCTTTTCCGTTTGAGGATGCAGGAGAGGCTCCTCTCCTCCCCGTAGATTATTGGGATCGATGCCCTTCTGGTCTCGGAGCGTCGTGTTCGTCGTGGAGCGTTTTTGGCGCTGTGGCCGTCGCGTGGTCTATAAGGTTCTGCGGAGCGTCTGTCGGCCCGGGTGCGCGTTTGGCTCGGAGCTGCTCTGCCCGGACGCGCAGAGGCAGGGGAGGGTGGACGGAGCTCTGGCGGTCCCCGGTTAACCTGCTGACGCGTTGAATTGCGTGGGCAGAGGCGGCGCGGTCATCTGGGATGGAGTAGCCGCGGGCAGGGGAGCGGAAGTTCACCGCGCAGGCGTTTGAGAGCCTCCACGAGAGCTTGGGACGTTCTTGCGCCACAGAAAGCAGACCTGTGGGCTGGTCAGGCTGTTGATGGGCTGCTGGGTGACTTGCAGAATCACCTGATTTCAGGAGCAGAGGGACAACTTGGCCCGGAAGAGCGACGGAGGAGGCGAGCTGTGCGCCGTAAGCAGGTGGGTGGGTGGGTGGTGCCAGAGGGGAGCTGTGCCGTGTGGCTCTAGCTAAGCTCGGTCGTTTCTCTGTTTCCTAGGTGCGAAGCGAAGAGGAAAGCGGGCTGTCGGCAGCTCAGCTCCTCGGGCCAGGTGAGCACGGAGTGCTGGGCCGAAGCGGCAGCTCGTTTCAGGTCCCGTGTTGCTGGCGCGGGTCCGAGCGTCCTTTGGTGGTGTTTTACAGGCGGCAGTTGAGCGTCACGGCGGTCCGCGGCGTGGCAGTCAAAAGCAAGGGCGGCCGCGTGGGCGAGCGGCCCAGGTAATGGAGGGCGAGCTGGGACCGTCTGCGGGCAGGCTGTGTTTTCGGGCGGCGTCCGAGCGCGTGCCTCTGGTTTTGCGGGTGCCGCAGACGAGCCGGCAGGGGCGAAGCCGCACGCCGGCCGGCAGCCGAGAAGGTGAGGCGGCGGTGGGCGTTGCGGAGCCCGGTATTGCCCGGTCTCTCGCTTCATCTTTTCCTTCTCGCTTTGCAGGCGCTTTGTGGGCCCTCTGGACCGGGAGGAGCATTTGCGGTGAGCCGGGCTAGGGGCGAGGAGGAGCGTGGGGCCGGGGACTCGTTCCCGGCGCCATGGTTTTTTTTGCTTCTCGCCGTCGTAGGCGTCACCAGCGCTGAGGGTTTGTGACCGCGCCAGCGGCAGGACACGCCCACCGGACCGCCCTGGAGCTCAGCAGGAGGTGGGTGTCGCGGACGGACTCGGCGTTTGCCCCGCGGCGCCGTGTGCCGGCGTGGCTTAGCGAGCGCGTGATTTCTCGTGCTCCTGCAGGCGCTGAAGAGGAACTCGGCGACGCGCGAAGACGGCCGTTGGCGCACGCGGCGTTTTCCTCTGCCGAAGATGGGTTCGGTCCCTCGGCCCTCTGAAAGCTAAGTGGAGGCGCGAGGGCTGGGAAGGGGCCGGGAATGGCAGGGACGGGGGGTTTAGCTCTGCTAAGGGCAAGGGCCGTCCAGGAACCGCGCCCTTGGCGCGGGTCAAGGGCCCGGGGACCTTTACCGTGTGATGCCAGCGTCTGCCGGGCAGGGCAGCTCCAGCCTGCGTCCGCTTTGTGGTGTAGTTCGGGAAGCCTGCCTTGCGCCTGTCAGGCGATCCTGGGGTCTCGTTGCGTTCGAGGGGCACGGAAGGCCTCTCGGGTGCCACCCCGGGATCTGGAACGCCGGTGCCGATCGGCGTAGTGCCGATCGGGCGCTGGTTTTCTGGTGTCAGCAGCCGAAAGCGTGGCGGGTTCTTGCCTTTCGGCCGTTTCTGGTCAGGGCTGATTGTGGCGTTGTCCTGGGCTGTGCCGGCAGCTCTAGCCATCCAGTCTCAGGGACTGGAACTTCAAGATGCTGGGAAGAAGTTCTTAGGTTTTTCATCAGCTTCTCGTTTGGTTGCGACGTCTCTGCTCGGTTGTGGCGCTGCCGCCGTCTCGTCAGGAGCCGCGACGTCGGGCTCCTTTTCCGTTTGAGGATGCAGGAGAGGCTCCTCTCCTCCCCGTAGATTATTGGGATCGATGCCCTTCTGGTCTCGGAGCGTCATGTTTGTCGTGGAGCGTTTTTGGCGCTGTGGCCGTCGCGTGGTCTATAAGGTTCTGCGGAGCGTCTGTCGGCCCGGGTGCGCGTTTGGCTCGGAGCTGCTCTGCCCGGACGCGTAGAGGCAGGGGAGGGTGGACGGAGCTCTGGCGGTCCCCGGTTAACCTGCTGACGCGTTGAATTGCGTGGGCAGAGGCGGCGCGGTCATCTGGGATGGAGTAGCCGTGGCAGGGGAGCGGAGGGTCCCCGCGCAGGCGTTTGAGAGCCTCCACGAGAGCTTGGGACGTTATTGCGCCACAGAAAGCAGACCTGTGGGCTGGTCAGGCTGTTGATGGGCTGCTGGGTGACTTGCAGAATCACCTGATTTCAGGAGCAGAGGGACAACTTGGCCCGGAAGAGCGACGGAGGAGGCGAGCTGTGCGCCGTAAGCAGGTGGGTGGGTGGGTGGTGCCAGAGGGGAGCTGTGCCGTGTGGCTCTAGCTAAGCTCGGTCGTTTCTCTGTTTCCTAGGTGCGAAGCGAAGAGGAAAGCGGGCTGTCGGCAGCTCAGCTCCTCGGGCCAGGTGAGCACGGAGTGCTGGGCCGAAGCGGCAGCTCGTTTCAGGTCCCGTGTTGCTGGCGCGGGTCCGAGCGTCCTTTGGTGGTGTTTTACAGGCGGCAGCTGAGCGTCACGGCGGTCCGCGGCGTGGCAGTCAAAAGCAAGGGCGGCCGGGTGGGCGAGCGGCCCAGGTAAGGGAGGGCGAGCTGGGACCGTCTGCGGGCAGGCTGTGTTTTCGGGCGGCGTCCGAGCGCGTGCCTCTGGTTTTGCGGGTGCCGCAGACGAGCCGGCAGGGGCGAAGCCGCACGCCGGCCGGCAGCCGAGAAGGTGAGGCGGCGGTGGGCGTTGCGGAGCCCGGTATTGCCCGGTCTCTCGCTTCATCTTTTCCTTCTCGCTTTGCAGGCGCTTTGTGGGCCCTCTGGACCGGGAGGAGCATTTGCGGTGAGCCGGGCTAGGGGCGAGGAGGAGCGTGGGGCCGGGGACTCGTTCCCGGCGCCACGGTTTTTTTTTGCTTCTCGCCGTTGTAGGCGTCACCAGCGCTGAGGGTTTGTGACCGCGCCAGCGGCAGGCCACGCCGACCGGACCGCCCTGGAGCTCAGCAGGAGGTGGGTGTCGCGGACGGACTCGGCGTTTGCCGCGCGGCGCCGTGTGCCGGCGTGGCTTAGCGAGCACGTGCTTTCTCGTGCTCCTGCAGGCGCTGAAGAGGAACCCGGCGACGCGGGAAGAGGGCCGTTGGCGCACGTGGCGTTTTCCTCTGCCGAAGATGGGTTCGGTCCCTCGGCCCTCTGAAAGCTAAGTGGAGGCGCGTGGGCTGGGAAGGGGCCGGGAATGGCAGGGACGGGGGGTTTAGCTCTGCTAAGGGTGAGGGCCGTCCAGGAACCGCGCCCTTGGCGCGGGTCAAGGGCCCGGGGACCTTTACCGTGCGATGCCAGCGTGTGCCGGGCAGGGCAGCTCCAGCCTGCGTCCGCGTTGTGGTGTAGTTCGGGAAGCCTGCCTTGCGCCTGTCAGCCGATCCTGGGGTCTCGTTGCATTCGAGGGGCACGGAAGGCCTCTCGGGTGCCACCCCGGGATCTGGAACGCCGGTGCCGATCGGCGTAGCGCCGATCGGGCGCTGGTTTTCTGGTGTCGGCAGCCGAAAGCGTGGCGGGTTCTTGCCTTTCGGCCGTTTCTGGTCAGGGCTGATTGTGGCGTTGTCCTGGGCTGTGCCGGCAGCTCTAGCCATCCAGTCTCAGGGACTGGAACTTCAAGATGCTGGGAAGAAGTTCTTAGGTTTTTCATCAGCTTCTCGTTTGGTTGCGACGTCTCTGCTCGGTTGTGGCGCTGCCGCCGTCTCGTCAGGAGCCGTGACGTCGGGCTCCTTTTCCGTTTGAGGATGCAGGAGAGGCTCCTCTCCTCCCCGTAGATTATTGGGATCGATGCCCTTCTGGTCTCGGAGCGTCGTGTTTGTCGTGGAGCGTTTTTGGCGCTGTGGCCGTCGCGTGGTCTATAAGGTTCTGCGGAGCGTCTGTCGGCCCGGGTGCGCGTTTGGCTCGGAGCTGCTCTGCCCTGTCGCGTAGAGGCAGGGGAGGGTGGACGGAGCTCTGGCGGTCCCCGGTTAACCTGCTGACGCGTTGAATTGCGTGGGCAGAGGCGGCGCGGTCATCTGGGATGGAGTAGCCGTGGGCAGGGGAGCGGAGGGTCCCCGCGCAGGCGTTTGAGAGCCTCCACGAGAGCTTGGGACGTTATTGCGCCACAGAAAGCAGACCTGTGGGCTGGTCAGGCTGTTGATGGGCTGCTGGGTGACTTGCAGAATCACCTGATTTCAGGAGCAGAGGGACAACTTGGCCCGGAAGAGCGACGGAGGAGGCGAGCTGTGCGCTGTAAGCAGGTGGGTCGGTGGGTGGTGCCAGAGGGGAGCTGTGCCGTGTGGCTCTAGCTAAGCTCGGTCGTTTCTCTGTTTCCTAGGTGCGAAGCGAAGAGGAAAGCGGGCTGTCGGCAGCTCAGCTCCTCGGGCCAGGTGAGCACGGAGTGCTGGGCCGAAGCGGCAGCTCGTTTCAGGTCCCGTGTTGCTGGCGCGGGTCCGAGCGTCCTTTGGTGGTGTTTTACAGGCGGCAGCTGAGCGTCTCGGCGGTCCGCGGCGTGGCAGTCAAAAGCAAGGGCGGCCGGGTGGGCGAGCGGCCCAGGTAAGGGAGGGCGAGCTGGGACCGTCTGCGGGCAGGCTGTGTTTTCGGGCGGCGTCCGAGCGCGTGCCTCTGGTTTTGCGGGTGCCGCAGACGAGCCGGCAGGGGCGAAGCCGCACGCCGGCCGGCAGCCGAGAAGGTGAGGCGGCGGTGGGCGTTGCGGAGCCCGGTATTGCCCGGTCTCTCGCTTCATCTTTTCCTTCTCGCTTTGCAGGCGCTTTGTGGGCCCTCTGGACCGGGAGGAGCATTTGCGGTGAGCCGGGCTAGGGGCGAGGAGGAGCGTGGGGCCGGGGACTCGTTCCCGGCGCCACGGTTTTTTTTTGCTTCTCGCCGTCGTAGGCGTCTCCAGCGCTGAGGGTTTGTGACCGCGCCAGCGGCAGGACACGCCCACCGGACCGCCCTGGAGCTCAGCAGGAGGTGGGTGTCGCGGACGGACTCGGCGTTTGCCCCGCGGCGCCGTGGGCCGGCGTGGCTTAGCGAGCGCGTGCTTTCTCGTGCTCCTGCAGGCGCTGAAGAGGAACCCGGCGACGCGGGAAGACGGCCGTTGGCGCACGTGGCGTTTTCCTCTGCCGAAGATGGGTTCGGTCCCTCGGCCCTCTGAAAGCTAAGTGGAGGCGCGAGGGCTGGGAAGGGGCCGGGAATGGCAGGGACGGGGGGTTTAGCTCTGCTAAGGGCAAGGGCCGTCCAGGAACCGCGCCCTTGGCGCGGGTCAAGGGCCCGGGGACCTTTACCGTGCGATGCCAGCGTGTGCCGGGCAGGGCAGCTCCAGCCTGCGTCCGCGTTGTGGTGTAGTTCGGGAAGCCTGCCTTGCGCCTGTCAGCCGATCCTGGGGTCTCGTTGCGTTCGAGGGGCACGGAAGGCCTCTCGGGTGCCACCCCGGGATCTGGAACGCCGGTGCCGATCGGCGTAGCGTCGATCGGGCGCTGGTTTTCTGGTGTCGGCAGCCGAAAGCGTGGCGTGTTCTTGCCTTTGGGCCGTTTCTGGTCAGGGCTGATTGTGGCGTTGTCCTGGGCTGTGCCGGCAGCTCTAGCCATCCAGTCTCAGGGACTGGAACTTCAAGATGCTGGGAAGAAGTTCTTAGGTTTTTCATCAGCTTCTCGTTTGGTTGCGACGTCTCTGCTCGGTTGTGGCGCTGCCGCCGTCTCGTCAGGAGCCGTGACGTCGGGCTCCTTTTCCGTTTGAGGATGCAGGAGAGGCTCCTCTCCTCCCCGTAGATTATTGGGATCGATGCCCTTCTGGTCTCGGAGCGTCGTGTTCGTCGTGGAGCGTTTTTGGCGCTGTGGCCGTCGCGTGGTCTATAAGGTTCTGCGGAGCGTCTGTCGGCCCGGGTGCGCGTTTGGCTCGGAGCTGCTCTGCCCGGACGCGCAGAGGCAGGGGAGGGTGGACGGAGCTCTGGCGGTCCCCGGTTAACCTGCTGACGCGTTGAATTGCGTGGGCAGAGGCGGCGCGGTCATCTGGGATGGAGTAGCCGCGGGCAGGGGAGCGGAAGTTCACCGCGCAGGCGTTTGAGAGCCTCCACGAGAGCTTGGGACGTTCTTGCGCCACAGAAAGCAGACCTGTGGGCTGGTCAGGCTGTTGATGGGCTGCTGGGTGACTTGCAGAATCACCTGATTTCAGGAGCAGAGGGACAACTTGGCCCGGAAGAGCGACGGAGGAGGCGAGCTGTGCGCCGTAAGCAGGTGGGTGGGTGGGTGGTGCCAGAGGGGAGCTGTGCCGTGTGGCTCTAGCTAAGCTCGGTCGTTTCTCTGTTTCCTAGGTGCGAAGCGAAGAGGAAAGCGGGCTGTCGGCAGCTCAGCTCCTCGGGCCAGGTGAGCACGGAGTGCTGGGCCGAAGCGGCAGCTCGTTTCAGGTCCCGTGTTGCTGGCGCGGGTCCGAGCGTCCTTTGGTGGTGTTTTACAGGCGGCAGTTGAGCGTCACGGCGGTCCGCGGCGTGGCAGTCAAAAGCAAGGGCGGCCGCGTGGGCGAGCGGCCCAGGTAATGGAGGGCGAGCTGGGACCGTCTGCGGGCAGGCTGTGTTTTCGGGCGGCGTCCGAGCGCGTGCCTCTGGTTTTGCGGGTGCCGCAGACGAGCCGGCAGGGGCGAAGCCGCACGCCGGCCGGCAGCCGAGAAGGTGAGGCGGCGGTGGGCGTTGCGGAGCCCGGTATTGCCCGGTCTCTCGCTTCATCTTTTCCTTCTCGCTTTGCAGGCGCTTTGTGGGCCCTCTGGACCGGGAGGAGCATTTGCGGTGAGCCGGGCTAGGGGCGAGGAGGAGCGTGGGGCCGGGGACTCGTTCCCGGCGCCATGGTTTTTTTTGCTTCTCGCCGTCGTAGGCGTCACCAGCGCTGAGGGTTTGTGACCGCGCCAGCGGCAGGACACGCCCACCGGACCGCCCTGGAGCTCAGCAGGAGGTGGGTGTCGCGGACGGACTCGGCGTTTGCCCCGCGGCGCCGTGTGCCGGCGTGGCTTAGCGAGCGCGTGATTTCTCGTGCTCCTGCAGGCGCTGAAGAGGAACTCGGCGACGCGCGAAGACGGCCGTTGGCGCACGCGGCGTTTTCCTCTGCCGAAGATGGGTTCGGTCCCTCGGCCCTCTGAAAGCTAAGTGGAGGCGCGAGGGCTGGGAAGGGGCCGGGAATGGCAGGGACGGGGGGTTTAGCTCTGCTAAGGGCAAGGGCCGTCCAGGAACCGCGCCCTTGGCGCGGGTCAAGGGCCCGGGGACCTTTACCGTGTGATGCCAGCGTCTGCCGGGCAGGGCAGCTCCAGCCTGCGTCCGCTTTGTGGTGTAGTTCGGGAAGCCTGCCTTGCGCCTGTCAGGCGATCCTGGGGTCTCGTTGCGTTCGAGGGGCACGGAAGGCCTCTCGGGTGCCACCCCGGGATCTGGAACGCCGGTGCCGATCGGCGTAGTGCCGATCGGGCGCTGGTTTTCTGGTGTCAGCAGCCGAAAGCGTGGCGGGTTCTTGCCTTTCGGCTGTTTCTGGTCAGGGCTGATTGTGGCGTTGTCCTGGGCTGTGCCGGCAGCTCTAGCCATCCAGTCTCAGGGACTGGAACTTCAAGATGCTGGGAAGAAGTTCTTAGGTTTTTCATCAGCTTCTCGTTTGGTTGCGACGTCTCTGCTCGGTTGTGGCGCTGCCGCCGTCTCGTCAGGAGCCGCGACGTCGGGCTCCTTTTCCGTTTGAGGATGCAGGAGAGGCTCCTCTCCTCCCCGTAGATTATTGGGATCGATGCCCTTCTGGTCTCGGAGCGTCATGTTTGTCGTGGAGCGTTTTTGGCGCTGTGGCCGTCGCGTGGTCTATAAGGTTCTGCGGAGCGTCTGTCGGCCCGGGTGCGCGTTTGGCTCGGAGCTGCTCTGCCCGGACGCGTAGAGGCAGGGGAGGGTGGACGGAGCTCTGGCGGTCCCCGGTTAACCTGCTGACGCGTTGAATTGCGTGGGCAGAGGCGGCGCGGTCATCTGGGATGGAGTAGCCGTGGCAGGGGAGCGGAGGGTCCCCGCGCAGGCGTTTGAGAGCCTCCACGAGAGCTTGGGACGTTATTGCGCCACAGAAAGCAGACCTGTGGGCTGGTCAGGCTGTTGATGGGCTGCTGGGTGACTTGCAGAATCACCTGATTTCAGGAGCAGAGGGACAACTTGGCCCGGAAGAGCGACGGAGGAGGCGAGCTGTGCGCCGTAAGCAGGTGGGTGGGTGGGTGGTGCCAGAGGGGAGCTGTGCCGTGTGGCTCTAGCTAAGCTCGGTCGTTTCTCTGTTTCCTAGGTGCGAAGCGAAGAGGAAAGCGGGCTGTCGGCAGCTCAGCTCCTCGGGCCAGGTGAGCACGGAGTGCTGGGCCGAAGCGGCAGCTCGTTTCAGGTCCCGTGTTGCTGGCGCGGGTCCGAGCGTCCTTTGGTGGTGTTTTACAGGCGGCAGCTGAGCGTCTCGGCGGTCCGCGGCGTGGCAGTCAAAAGCAAGGGCGGCCGGGTGGGCGAGCGGCCCAGGTAAGGGAGGGCGAGCTGGGACCGTCTGCGGGCAGGCTGTGTTTTCGGGCGGCGTCCGAGCGCGTGCCTCTGGTTTTGCGGGTGCCGCAGACGAGCCGGCAGGGGCGAAGCCGCACGCCGGCCGGCAGCCGAGAAGGTGAGGCGGCGGTGGGCGTTGCGGAGCCCGGTATTGCCCGGTCTCTCGCTTCATCTTTTCCTTCTCGCTTTGCAGGCGCTTTGTGGGCCCTCTGGACCGGGAGGAGCATTTGCGGTGAGCCGGGCTAGGGGCGAGGAGGAGCGTGGGGCCGGGGACTCGTTCCCGGCGCCACGGTTTTTTTTGCTTCTCGCCGTTGTAGGCGTCACCAGCGCTGAGGGTTTGTGACCGCGCCAGCGGCAGGCCACGCCGACCGGACCGCCCTGGAGCTCAGCAGGAGGTGGGTGTCGCGGACGGACTCGGCGTTTGCCCCGCGGCGCCGTGTGCCGGCGTGGCTTAGCGAGCACGTGCTTTCTCGTGCTCCTGCAGGCGCTGAAGAGGAACCCGGCGACGCGGGAAGAGGGCCGTTGGCGCACGTGGCGTTTTCCTCTGCCGAAGATGGGTTCGGTCCCTCGGCCCTCTGAAAGCTAAGTGGAGGCGCGTGGGCTGGGAAGGGGCCGGGAATGGCAGGGACGGGGGGTTTAGCTCTGCTAAGGGTGAGGGCCGTCCAGGAACCGCGCCCTTGGCGCGGGTCAAGGGCCCGGGGACCTTTACCGTGCGATGCCAGCGTGTGCCGGGCAGGGCAGCTCCAGCCTGCGTCCGCGTTGTGGTGTAGTTCGGGAAGCCTGCCTTGCGCCTGTCAGCCGATCCTGGGGTCTCGTTGCGTTCGAGGGGCACGGAAGGCCTCTCGGGTGCCACCCCGGGATCTGGAACGCCGGTGCCGATCGGCGTAGCGTCGATCGGGCGCTGGTTTTCTGGTGTCGGCAGCCGAAAGCGTGGCGGGTTCTTGCCTTACGGCAGTTTTTGTTCAGGGCTGTTTTTGGCCTTGTCTTAGGCTGTGCTGTCAGCTGTGCTCTCCATCTATCCAATCTCAGGGACTAGCAGTTCTTCCCAACATTTTTAAGTTTTAGTGATTGCAGTATCTTTTCGTGTTGGTGTTGCTGTCTCTGTTTGTGTCGTGGTGCCATTTCGTAAGGGACCGTGGGGTCTGTTTCCTTTTTATTCTGGGGTTGCAGTAGAGCCTCCTTGCCTTTCCACTGCCTCCCTGAAGGTTGTTTTGATCGATGTCGTGTCTGGTCGTGGAGTCGTTCTTGTTTTTGAACATTTTTGGTGTTGTTTCAGTCATGTGTTCAATCTTGTTTTGTGGAGGCTTTTTGTGCAGATGTGCATGTTGGGTGGGAGCTGTTGTGCCCAGAGTTGTAGAGTCAGGGATGGGTGGATTGAGCTCTAGGTGTCCACCGTTAATTTGTTGACCTATTAAATTGCGTGGGCTGTGTTTGTACCGTCTTCTGGCATGGAGTTGTCATTGGTAGGAGGGTGTACATTCTCTGTAGTGGTGTTTTATAGTTCATACTCAAGACTGTTTTGAATAATGTTTTCTGTTGTGTGCTGTTTTTTCAGAGTATTCTTATAATATTTTTTTTTTTAGGTGACCACGTTGTTAATATGACTGTAAATTGTATCTACAGCTGCATAAATCAAATACCTGTCTGAGGTCAGTACAAAGGATTGTCTGAGAATCAAGAAGACCCCAGACTCAGCTATTGCTATTGGAGTGTATTGTCGCTTTTCCATGTGACAGATGGGACCTGAGACACCAATGTGATGTTTACCGAGTTCACTTTATTGTTGGACTTTAGACAAAGCTGCCGTCTCCACGTGCCTTGCAACAATGTGATTGGTTGTATCACATGCTATACAATAATGTGATAGGCTGCATGCACTGTTCTCGCGCTGTGCACACTTGTGTCCGGTGCTTGCTCATTCATTGTTACCTTCTTATGGGGCTCCTTTTGTTTCTTTTGTCTCTGGCTTAACCTCTCAGCCAGGCTGGTGACAACCCCATCTGCCCGGGAGGGGGGACTCTGCCTCGCTATCTCTCCCTCGTTAATATTTCATTAGATAAAAAAATACCCTGTGTTTCACACTGTCTTCAAAGTATGATACAGATTAAGAACATTAAGGCTAATATAATTACAATTAACAAGAACAGTTCCGTTTTCAATATTCCTTTTAACCAAAGAGGGTATCCAACTCAGAAAAGTCAACATCCTCTGTTATTTTCATGTTTTGAAAATCTTCTATCTTATGAAGATTGTGTTTGTATGTGTTGTTTGAAATTAAAATATGACTGTGACGATGGCTAATAACACAAAATCAATTGCTGCTCTCTTTTACAAAGTGGTGTGACAATCTTGAAGCACTGGTTCCCATGCTTAGCAGAACTAAGACCTTGTTATGCGTTAAACGTCTGGTTTTTGTTATATTGGGAGGAAGAGATAGTTGCCATCTCATCTTATCTTTCCCAAAGTTTTATGGCCATGAAGGCAGACACCTTGGAAGATAAGGACTATTAACAGTGTTGCCGTGAAAGGTTACATGGCCTAATTTGGATGATAGAGATGAACCATCTGTCGAACCGCCAGCTACCAGAAGAGAACATGAACAACAGCTACTCCTGATGGGCAAGACATTTCGCTTCTGGTCATTATGGTGAACTTTCTCCTAGTTTGAAGACCCCATAACCATTTCTAGAAGAGTCTTCCTAATTAGCAAGAAGAGCGAGCAGAGGGAGGAGACCAACCGCCTTCTAATATCTTGTATGTAAATGATCAGCCTTATAAAACAACGTCACGTATGATACAGGTCAGCAGCATATAAATATGCAACGCGTCCCCCACTCTGGTGGTCGTCACAGGATCGACGTACCTGTGGAGTGGTCATATCTTACTCTTAGTCTCTTTGTCTGCCTGTCTTTTTCTGATATCTTAGTTTTCATCTTCTCTCTCTCTCTTCCTTTTCTTTACAATGGTTTTTATATGTTTAAATTCTGCTGATAAAGTCTTGTTAAGTTTTGCATTACAGTTACTAATTGTTGCCAATCCACTGCTTTTAGAAGGGTTTTTGCTGTCCATGTATTGATAAGTTTTGTGGTATTATAACATACTTTTGCCAGGTCACCGATTGCTGTAATTTGTATACCACCACATGCTTCTAGTAAATTCATAATTGTATCTCCGTTGCGATCGTCTGTCATTCACTTTGCATTGCCGCGCAGAATTACCGGGAGTTAACTCACAGCCAATCTCATCCGTCGAGTCGGGGCACGTGTCACGTATAGAGTTCATTTGTTCCTCATCCCATCTGTTGGGACGGGACAAGTGGTATTCTCAACATTGGCTACATGCATCTCTAAAAGCGATTACACCTTTGAGGTTAAGGGTTGTCATAATTGTATTAGGTTTCTTACTTGTTCGCTATGGAAGGTCTCACCCTCTTTTTTCAGATCCACAAATTTTTATGGTTACCTGTAGAAACCCAAGCATATATTCTTCCCCAGGTTATTAATGACGTAGGACCTTCCCATTGTTGCGTTGTCAGATTAAACATATTAACTTAAATACATTTTTGGGAAAGTCTTTGACATTTTTTATTTGGTGCATAAGAACAGGTTCCATTTTAGTCTCAATTTTAGGATTCAGCCAGTTCAGCACCTGCAGTCCCTTTATCAAAACCTCTTCTGGACTGAGAGCAATTCCTTCTTGTTTTTTCAAAACATACCAAAGATTTTTCAGGGTGCCTTGTGCACGCTCAATAATTGCCCGGACAGTAGAACTAAAAGGTACTCCAAATAGGTGTCGTACATTCCACCAATGAGGAAGGTTGCAAGTGTGTCAGAACGATATGGGAGACCATTATCTGTTTTGATCTGAGTCCGAACACCCGAGACAGCAGAAGCTTGTAATAAATCACGCTTTAGCTTTTTTCGTTTGCTGATGACTCCCACAGCAGTCCTGAACAGGTATTTACGATCGCACTAATGTACTTTTGTCGGCCAGACGGTGCAAAATCAGTAATATCAGTTTGCCATAACTGGCCTGGCTGCAAGCCCCGTGGATTTACTCCTTTTTGTCGCCAAGGCATTATGCGGGCAGAATCGGGAAAAGCTGCAACATCAGATGGAGCTTGTTCCTCGGTCAGCGCAAACTGTTTTTGGAGCGATGCTGAGGTTAGACGGAAGTACTTGTGAGCTTGTCTGGCTTGTTCAAAAGGAGATACTTCTGTCACTGCCTCAAGTTTGTATATAATGTTGTTTCCCTCTACTAGACCACCTCGTAGGTTAGAGTGGCTTTTTATATGCATTATAAATACTGGCACTGTCCTACAATCTAACGTGTTCCACAAATCTAAAATGGTTCAAAAAACAAGGCATTGGAAACTCGCCGCAAAAGCGCTATACGTAGTCTTTGTATAACTCCCACAACATAAAGAGAATCTGCTACTGGACTAATTGAGCAGTTATGCCATTTTTGTAATTCTGCTAAGCGTATCGAGGACAGTTTCTTTTAAGATGTCCCATCTCTACGCAAGTAAAACCCGCTAGGCCGTCAGAAGCAGGGCTTTGGCCTTTCGTTGCCGGCTAAAAACGCTGCAGCCAAAGCTTCAGCGTTGGCTCGAGTATGTATTTTTGCCTTTTCTACCTTGCGTTGCATAATCGGTACCCATGTACAAGCTTCCATCATCTCTGCTCGAGAAGCTATTTTTCCCAAGCCGGCTAATATCTGTCAGTATTGAGTGTTTGCACTAGTCGTGGTCAAATCTTTCCCCACAGCAGCTTTTGCCTCTGGTGTCAGGTTAGGAGAAGCATCTATAGCTTCTTTGAAACGGTCCTCAAACTTATATATGGCTCCCCAGGATCCTGCTTTATTGTAGAACAGGGTGGTACAGGGTTACCTATATTTGTTAATTCTTTCACTGCAGTCACAGCAAGCCCTCGCCGCAAAATCCTCGGAGGAAGCGTCACCTCAGCGGCATCATCCCCATATCGCCACGACCCGGTAATCGGTCTGCGCTAGGTAATCGCAATGGATCATCTGCCGCTAAATGAACATTTTCTAATACTGCCAATTCCACCTTCCCCTGCCAGTTGTCCAAGAACAGCAAACACCCCATTGGGGGAAGCAATAACTCTATCAATACCTTAATATCTGTTGGAGTTAGTACTTGCCCCTTGAAAAATGAATCCATTAGCTGCATCACGTGCCTATTATCCATACCATATTGCACAACTGCAGTTTGCAATTGCTTAACCGTTTTTCAATCAAAGGGCTACCACTGCCTTTGTCCTCTGTTATTTACGTGCACTGACATTGCTGTAATACCGCCAGGTAACATAGTCCCTTCAACGGTCGCATACGTGACTACCCGTTGTGAGCATTGCCCTTCATTACGAGAGTCATCTAGAAGAGTATCTCTATCCTGATGCATCGGGGTAGCACCCAAATTTTCATTACTATCACTCGTACACAATTCCCTTGTCTTTCTCTGCAGATCAGTAAGTCGTCGCATATTTGGAAATAGATCTGCTGACCCAGTGTCCAGCCCTTTTTCATATTGTGTTTTCAAATATTCGTCTGCTTCTCTTACAGAAGCACTGACCACATCCCATCCTCTGCACATTGTCTAGCCCATTTTTGTATTTGCTCCTTTTTAATACGGAGCTCCTCAGGAGCGAGGTCCAATTCCGCCCCTCCCGTTCCCGTTTTTCCCGTTTTTCACATTCCCTGCCAATTGCCTCTAACCATCCTTAATTGCACATGATGCCTTTTTATATGCTATTAACCACGAAGTTCTACCATTTCTGCCAACTAATGGTTTCCTAGCTTTTAAAACTTCCTCCATATGGCTATCCTGCCGTCTCAGTAAGTCATCAGGATGCGCATACGGCTCTCCTCCCGGAAGTCAGGGAGAATCTGCGTCGCTCCATCCCGGCGCTTCATCGGGTCCTCCGTCAAAGGCACGTCAGCTGGATTAACTCGTCCTGGCTCGTAGAAACTTGCCGGTTGTCCCTGTTCATCTTCGTAGGCAGGCAATGGCTTAAAGGGTGCAGCGCGTATAATTTGCTCTCTTCTCCAGAACTCTAAATGTGATACGGGACATAGCAGGGGTATCGATTTTTTGGAGTTCTCAGAGCAGGGGCAGTTCGCGGCAGGCGGCTCCGAGGGGATGGCACACGTTTCCGGCTCCCCTCAGACATCCTCCATCGGCCGCCTGACCCTCCTCCCGCTAGGGTCCGGCGAGGTCGTGGGACTCGCAGCTCCCCCTCGTGACCGCTTCCCACAGTTCAGTCCCTACCTCCTCCTACGTACCTGGAGAAAAAAATCCGTCCGTCGATGGGACACACCCCTTTCACAGGGCCAATAGTAAAAGACGCCCCACCGCTTCTTTTTCTAAAAATCTTCCTGTTCGTGCAGCCAGCCGCAGAGTACTTTTCACTCTGACTTTTTCTTCCACAGATGCTGCGTTTTCGACGTCACCCAATTCCCTGTAGATCTTTTATTTTCTTTTATCAGTAGGTCACGGTTCTGAAGAATTTGAGAGAATGTGTCATATTAAGTTGTATGATCCTTTGGAATCTATTCATAGTAGTTTTGACAAACTGAAACAGCACGTTAATAAGATGGTCATTGTAGAATTAGGGTTTGGAAAAATGGTTTAAAAGCTTGGAAATAGGTGGGTAGCTGTTTGATCTTAGTAATTACAATGGCATATAATGCTGTTATGCTGCAGCATAAAACATATGATTAATGACATAAGTATGGCTTATTTCAAAGATGAATCAGCGCGTTGTAAACAAGGCCCGGCTGGTTCAAAAACAAAAAGGGGACATTGAGTTCAAGAAAATTCCTCAAATCTCTCACAATGTGTGGACGGGTTTCTATTAGATGGAGATTTGTTACTGAAGTAGCTAGGCCCCCAGACGTTTCAAGGCCACCTCGGAAAGCTGGAAACACAACGGAAATCATCAGAGCTATCAACAGCGAGACTCGGGCTCGTGGACAGCTGTTGAACATAGACAATATTCAATCAGTTGACGGACACTCGGAGCGTGGACGCGTGATCAAGACATAACTGCATATATAAGGAGGCCTATTTGTGTAATAAATGGCTTTGCTTGATTTCTTATGGGATTGTGTGGAGTCCATGATTTTTCGCCCTGGCAGGGGCCTCACCCCTTGACCCCCATTCCATTAAAGTAATGGATTTTACTGCTGTCTCTGCTCTTGGAGGTACAGGGACGGGGTGCTGTTTGAGGTCACAGTCCTATCCCTGCTGTTGAAAGCGAGGGCTCAGGGGGGCTTGGGGCAGAGTCTATAGGGGCTGGGGAAACCCAAAGGATGTTATGGGGTCCATGGTCTTCAGGAGCAAAGGATACAGTGGGGGACCTCATGACCTTTTGGCATTTAGTGATCTTTTGACCCCAGGTGACATTTTGACCTCTGGTGACCTTTGACCTCTGGTGACCTTTGACCTCGGGCGACCTTTGACCTCCCGTGACCTTTGACCCCTTGGTGACCTTTGACCCCTTGGAGACCTTTGACCCCTTGGAGACCTTTGACCCCTTTGTGACCTTTGACCTCTGGTGACCTTTGACCCCTTGGTGACCTTTGACCTTCCGGTGACCTTTGACATCCGGTGACCTTTGACCTCCCGTGACCTTTGACCCCTTGGTGACCTTTGACCTCCGGTGACCTTTGACCTTCCGGTGACCTTTGACCCCTTGGTGACCTTTGACCTTCCCGTGACCTTTGACCCCTTGGTGACCTTTGACCTCTGGTGACCTTTGACCCCTTGGTGACCTTTGACCTTCCGGTGACCTTTGACCTTCCGGTGACCTTTGACCCCTTGGTGACCTTTGACCTCTGGTGACCTTTGACCCCTTGGTGACCTTTGACCTTCCGGTGACCTTTGACCTTCCGGTGACCTTTGACCTCTTGGTGACCTTTGACCTTCCGGTGACCTTTGACCTTCCGGTGACCTTTGACCCCTTGGTGACCTTTGACCCCTTGGTGACCTTTGACCTTCCCGTGACCTTTGACCCCTTGGTGACCTTTGACCTTCCGGTGACCTTTGACCTTCCGGTGACCTTTGACCTTCCAGTGACCTTTGACCTTCCGGTGACCTTTGACCCCTTGGTGACCTTTGACCTTCCGGTGACCTTTGACCCCTTGGTGACCTTTGACCTCCCGGTGACCTTTGACCCCTTGGTGACCTTTGACCTCAGGTGACCTTTGACCTTCCGGTGACCTTTGACCTCTTGGTGACCTTTGACCTTCCGGTGACCTTTGACCTTCCGGTGACCTTTGACCCCTTGGTGACCTTTGACCCCTTGGTGACCTTTGACCTTCCGGTGACCTTTGACCCCTTGGTGACCTTTGACCTTCCGGTGACCTTTGACCCCTTGGTGACCTTTGACCTTCCGGTGACCTTTGACCCCTTGGTGACCTTTGACCTTCCGGTGACCTTTGACCCCTTGGTGACCTTTGACCTTCCCGTGACCTTTGACCCCTTGGTGACCTTTGACCCCTTGGTGACCTTTGACCTCCGGTGACCTTTGACCTTCCGGTGACCTTTGACCCCTTGGTGACCTTTGACCTTCCCGTGACCTTTGACCCCCTGGTGACCTTTGACCTCTGGTGACCTTTGACCCCTTGGTGACCTTTGACTTCCGGTGACCTTTGACCCCTTGGTGACCTTTGACCTTCCGGTGACCTTTGACCCCTTGGTGACCTTTGACCTCTGGTGACCTTTGACCCCTTGGTGACCTTTGACTTCCGGTGACCTTTGACCCCTTGGTGACCTTTGACCTTCCGGTGACCTTTGACCCCTTGGTGACCTTTGACCCCTTTGGTGACCTTTGACCTTCCGGTGACCTTTGACCTTCCGGTGACCTTTGACCTTCCGGTGACCTTTGACCCCTTGGTGACCTTTGACCCCTTGGTGACCTTTGACCCCTTTGTGACCTTTGACCCCTTGGTGACCTTTGACCTTCCCGTGACCTTTGACCCCTTGGTGACCTTTGACCCCTTGGTGACCTTTGACCTTCCGGTGACCTTTGACCCCTTGGTGACCTTTGACCTTCCGGTGACCTTTGACCCCTTGGTGACCTTTGACCTTCCGGTGACCTTTGACCCCTTGGTGACCTTTGACCTTCCGGTGACCTTTGACCCCTTGGTGACCTTTGACCTTCCGGTGACCTTTGACCCCTTGGTGACCTTTGACTTCAGGTGACCTTTGACCTTCCGGTGACCTTTGACCTCCGGTGACCTTTGACCTTCCGGTGACCTTTGACCTTCCGGTGACCTTTGACCTTCCGGTGACCTTTGACCCCTTGGTGACCTTTGACCTTCCGGTGACCTTTGACCCCTTGGTGACCTTTGACCCCTTGGTGACCTTTGACTTCCGGTGACCTTTGACCCCTTGGTGACCTTTGACCTTCCGGTGACCTTTGACCCCTTGGTGACCTTTGACCCCTTGGTGACCTTTGACCTTCCAGTGACCTTTGACCTTCCGGTGACCTTTGACCCCTTGGTGACCTTTGACCTTCCGGTGACCTTTGACCCCTTGGTGACCTTTGACCCCTTGGTGACCTTTGACTTCCGGTGACCTTTGACCCCTTGGTGACCTTTGACCTTCCGGTGACCTTTGACCTTCCGGTGACCTTTGACCCCTTGGTGACCTTTGACCTTCCGGTGACCTTTGACCCCTTGGTGACCTTTGACCCCTTGGTGACCTTTGACTTCCGGTGACCTTTGACCCCTTGGTGACCTTTGACCTTCCGGTGACCTTTGACCCCTTGGTGACCTTTGACCCCTTGGTGACCTTTGACCTTCCAGTGACCTTTGACCTTCCGGTGACCTTTGACCCCTTGGTGACCTTTGACCTTCCGGTGACCTTTGACCCCTTGGTGACCTTTGACCCCTTGGTGACCTTTGACTTCCGGTGACCTTTGACCCCTTGGTGACCTTTGACCTTCCGGTGACCTTTGACCCCTTGGTGACCTTTGACCCCTTTGGTGACCTTTGACCCCTTGGTGACCTTTGACCTCTGGTGACCTTTGACCCCTTGGTGACCTTTGACCTTCCGGTGACCTTTGACCCCTTGGTGACCTTTGACCTTCCGGTGACCTTTGACCCCTTGGTGACCTTTGACCCATTTGTGACCTTTGACCCCTTGGTGACCTTTGACCCCTTGGTGACCTTTGACCTTCCGGTGACCTTTGACCCCTTGGTGACCTTTGACCTTCCCGTGACCTTTGACCCCTTGGTGACCTTTGACCATCCCGTGACCTTTGACCCCTTGGTGACCTTTGACCTCTGGTGACCTTTGACCCCTTGGTGACCTTTGACCTTCCGGTGACCTTTGACCTTCCGGTGACCTTTGACCCCTTGGTGACCTTTGACCTTCCGGTGACCTTTGACCTTCCGGTGACCTTTGACCCCTTGGTGACCTTTGACCTCTGGTGACCGTTGACCCCTTGGTGACCTTTGACCTTCCGGTGACCTTTGACCCCTTGGTGACCTTTGACCTCAGGTGACCTTTGACCTTCCGGTGACCTTTGACCTCTTGGTGACCTTTGACCTTCCGGTGACCTTTGACCTTCCGGTGACCTTTGACCCCTTGGTGACCTTTGACCCCTTGGTGACCTTTGACCTTCCGGTGACCTTTGACCCCTTGGTGACCTTTGACCTTCCGGTGACCTTTGACCCCTTGGTGACCTTTGACCCCTTGGTGACCTTTGACCCCTTTGTGACCTTTGACCCCTTGGTGACCTTTGACCTTCCGGTGACCTTTGACCCCTTGGTGACCTTTGACCTTCCGGTGACCTTTGACCCCTTGGTGACCTTTGACCTTCCGGTGACCTTTGACCCCTTGGTGACCTTTGACCTTCCGGTGACCTTTGACCCCTTGGTGACCTTTGACCTTCCCGTGACCTTTGACCCCTTGGTGACCTTTGACCCCTTGGTGACCTTTCACCTCCGGTGACCTTTGACCCCTTGGTGACCTTTGACCTTCCGGTGACCTTCGACCCCTTGGTGACCTTTGACCCCCTTGGTGACCTTTGACCTTCCGGTGACCTTTGACCCCTTGGTGACCTTTGACCTCCGGTGACCTTTGACCCCCGGTGACCTTTGACCTTCCGGTGACCTTTGACCTCTTGGTGACCTTTGACCTTCCGGTGACCTTTGACCTCCCGTGACCTTTGACCTCCCGTGACCTTTGACCTCCGGTGACCTTTGACCTCCCGCGACCTTTGACCCCTTGGTGACCTTTGACCTTCCGGTGACCTTTGACCCCTTGGTGACCTTTGACCTTCCGGTGACCTTTGACCTCTTGGCGACCTTTGACCTTCCGGCGACCTTTGACCCCTTGGTGACCTTTGACCCCTTGGTGACCTTTGACCTTCCGGTGACCTTTGACCCCTTGGTGACCTTTGACCTTCCGGTGACCTTTGACCCCTTGGTGACCTTTGAACCCTTGGTGACCTTTGACCTTCCGGTGACCTTTGACCCCTTGGTGACCTTTGACCTCCGGTGACCTTTGACCCCTTGGTGACCTTTGACCCCTTGTTGACCTTTGACCTTCCGGTGACCTTTGACCCCCGGTGACCTTTGACCCCTTGGTGACCTTTGACCCCTTGGTGACCTTTGACCTCCGGTGACCTTTGACCCCTTGGTGACCTTTGACCTCCCGTGACCTTTGACCCCTTGGTGACCTTTGACCCCTTGGCGACCTTTGACCCCCTTGGTGACCTTTGACCCCTTGGTGACCTTTGACCTCCGGTGACCTTTGACCCCTTGGTGACCTTTGACCCCTTGGTGACCTTTGACGCCCGGTGACCTTTGACCTCCTGTGACCTTTGACCTCTGTTGACCGCTAACCCCCTGACCTTTGACATCTGGTGACTTTTTACCCCGGTGACCTTTGAACTCTGGTGAGCTTTTGACTTCTGGTGACCTTTTGATCTCAGGTGTTCTTTTGACCTTGGGTGACGTTTTCACCTCTGGTGACATTTGATATTTGTGGTCCTTTGATCCCATGACTTTCCACCTTTGACCCTGGACCTTTGACACTAGATCTTTGACCACTGCATTTTGAGTCTGTTTCCCTGACCATCTACATGTGCCCTTTCAGCTATGATCCTTGACATATGTCTATTGATTTCAGACCCTTCCGTGCTGACCTCTGACATTTGACACTGACCTCTGCCCGCTTTTATAGGGAATTTCAATACACAATCGTATTAGCAATATAATTATTTCTATCTACTTCCTAGGAAATCTAGGTTGAAATCTGTATTTAGTCATATTGCAAGTGCAATAGCAGTAATAAAGTCCTGGTGCTGTAATTTTCAGTGAGATTCCAGGTAATTTGATAAGGGTTGTGGGTGGGGTGTGGGGTGACCGATCCCTCTCTTTTCCTAGGCGATTGTGGGAAGGGGTGGGCGGGGGTCAGGGTATTTGAGCCCCAATCTTCAGATAGGGAGCTCATTCCGCTCCAGGACCGCTTCGGTGCCGGTTTTCTGTTGCTCCTTCGGCAGCCGGCAGGTTTTGAGCCGTTTAAGCTACGTGGGCAGCCGTCTTAGGAGAAGCCGAGGAGTTCCTTTGAGGTGAGAGCTTCGGGCGCAGGAAAGGTTCAGTAGGAGCTGTAGTAGAAAGTTGGTTTGTCATCATGTTTCTTATTTTTTATCTGCTCCCTAGAAATTCTAAGTTGGTCTCCATACTGAGTCTCATTGTAGATGCAAGAGCAGTAATAAAGTGCAGGTGCTGTCATTTCAAGTGAGACTCTAGGTAATTTGATAAGGTGGTGGGTGGGGCTGGGGTGATTGATCCCTCCCCTTTCCTAGGGGATTGTGGGAAGGGGTGGGCGGGGCTCAGGGTATTTGAGCCCCAGTCCCCTGGCAGGGAGCTCATTCGGCTCCAGGACCGCTTCGGTGATGGTTCTCTGTCGTTGCTTCGGCAGCCGGCAGGTTTTGAGCCGTTTAAGCTACGTGGGTAGCCGTCTTAGGAGAAGCCGAGGAGTCTCTTTGAGGTGAGAGCTTTGGGCGCAGGAAAGGTTCAGTAGCAGCTGCAGTAGAAAGTTGGTTTGTCATCAGGTTTCATTTGTTGATTCAGTTCCAGGTGCTTTGCATTTTCCAATAATTCTTGACCACGATGAAGATGGAGTGTCAGTTGTTGTATCTTATTTTTTATCTGCTCCCTAGACATTCTAAGTTGGTCTCCATACTGAGTCTCATTGTTGATGCAAGAGCAGTAATAAAGTGCAGGTGCTGTCATTTCAAGTGAGACTCTAGGTAATTTGATAAGGTGGTGGGTGGGGCTGGGGTGATTGATCCCTCCCCTTTCCTAGGGGATTGTGGGAAGGGGTGGGCGGGGCTCAGGGTATTTGAGCCCCAGTCCCCTGGCAGGGAGCTCATTCGGCTCCAGGACCGCTTCGGTGATGGTTCTCTGTCGTTGCTTCGGCAGCCGGCAGGTTTTGAGCCGTTTAAGCTACGTGGGTAGCCGTCTTAGGAGAAGCCGAGGAGTCCCTTTGAGGTGAGAGCTTTGGGCGCAGGAAAGGTTCAGTAGCAGCTGCAGTAGAAAGTTGGTTTGTCATCAGGTTTCATTTGTTGATTCAGTTCCAGGTGCTTTGCATTTTCCAATAATTCTTGACCACGATGAAGATGGAGTGTCAGTTGTTGTATCTTATTTTTTATCTGCTCCCTAGAAATTCTAAGTTGGTCTCCATACTGAGTCTCATTGTTGATGCAAGAGCAGTAATAAAGTGCAGGTGCTGTCATTTCAAGTGAGACTCTAGGTAATTTGATAAGGTGGTGGGTGGGGCTGGGGTGATTGATCCCTCCCCTTTCCTAGGGGATTGTGGGAAGGGGTGGGCGAGGCTCAGGGTATTTGAGTCCCAGTCCCCTGGCAGGGAGCTCATTCTGTTCCAGGACCGCTTTGGTGATGGTTCTCTGTCGCTCCTTCGGCAGTCGGCAGGTTTTGAGCCGTTTAAGCTACGTGGGCAGCCGTCTTAGGAGAAGCGGAGGAGTCCCTTTGAGGTGAGAGCTTCGGGCGTAGGAAAGGTTCAGTAGTAGCTGTAGTAGAAAGTTGGTTTGTCATTATGTTTCATATGTTGATTCAGTTCCACGTGTTTTGCATTTTCCAATAATTCCTGACCACGATGAAGATGGAGTGTTGTTTTTTGGTTTGTATTGCTGTATTAATAGCTGTTAATGTAATCTTTTCTCCTAGTAGAGTGTCTTGTCTCCAGAACCTTTGCAGTGGTCCCTGGTAGAACATTCAAATGTATCTCCTTGAACTCAGCCAAAGTGAGCAATGACTTGTAGTCTAGTACTGACAAATATTATTTGGGTGCTTAATTGTACGTATGTCTTTGCTTTCCTTATTGTAGGTGGTGACGGGGAAAGTGACAACTGCAGGAAGATCACCGTTAGCCCACGTCGTGTTTTCCTCTGTTGAAGATGGATTTGGTCTCTCAGCCCTCTAAAAGTTAAGTGGAGGCACGAGGGCTTGGAAGGGGCTGGGAATCGCAGGGAGGGTTTTAAGTTCTGAGACAGAAAAGGGCAGTCCCCTTTGGGCAGAGAAATGGGGTCAGACAACTTTATAGTGCGATGCCAGCGTGTGCCGGGCAGGGCCGCTCCAGCCCGCGTCTGTTGTCGTGTAGTTTGGGGAGCGTGCTTCGTGTCTGTCAGACGATCTCGGGTATCATTGTGTTCCAGGGGCAAGAAAGTCATTTCAAGCGCCATCCCGGGGTCTGGAAAGCCGGTGCCGATCGACGTAGCGCTAATCGGCTGCTGGTTTTCTTGTATCAGCAGTCGAAAGGGTACACGGTTCTTGTATCTTGAATGTTTTTTGTCAGTTGTGTTTTATGGTGTAGTTCTGGGCTGCAACAGCAGCTCTCATCTCTGCTTATCCAGTCTAAGGGACTGGCACTTCTTCCCAGCATCTTGAAGGTTTTAAGTTTTGCAGCAGCTTCTCGTATTTGTGCCGTCTCCGCATGTTTGCGCCAGGGCTGCCGTCTCGTAAGAGTCCGTGACGTTCGGCTCCTTTTTTTTCTGGGGTGGCATTAGAGGCTCCTCGCCTCACCACTGCCTCCCCGCAGGTTATTTTTATCGTTGCCGTCTCTGATTTGGAGTTATTTTTGTTGTGGAGCATTTTTGGTGTTATTGCTGTCGGGTCGTCTATAGTGTTGTGTGGAGCATCTGTCTAAGCACGTGCGCATTTGGCTCGGAGCTGCTCTGCCCGGAGGTGTAGAGTTAGGAGCGGGTGGACCGAGCTTTAGGAGTCCACGATTGATCTGTGGACATGTTATCCTGCGTAGGCATAGGCTGTGCCGTCATCTGGGACGGAGTAGCTGTGGGCAGGGGAGCGGACAGTCCGTACCGCAGTGGTTTTTGGGACTCAATTAGACCTTATTGTGTGATTCCTGAATAGAAAGCAGACCTGTGGAATGGTCAAGCTGTTGATGAGCTTCTGGTTACCTTGTTGAATACCTTGATTTCAGATGCAGAGGGACAACTTGGCACGAAAGAGCGACGGAGGAGGCGAGCCGAGCGCCGTAAGCAAGCAGGTCGGTGCGTGGTGGGAGCAGGAAGCTGTGCTGTGTGGCTCCAGCTAAGTTTGGTCGTTTCTATGTTCTCTAGGTGCGAAGCAAAGTGGAAAGCTGGGTATCGGCAGCGCAGCTCCTCTGGCAAGGTGAGCACGGAGCCGTGGTAGGGGCGAGGAGGAGCGTGGGGCCAGGGATTTATTCGAAGAGCTACGGATCTTTTTGTTTCTCGCCGTCTTAGGCGTCACAAGCGATGAGGGTTTGTGACCGCGCCCGTGGCACGGAACGCCGTGGAACTGAGCGGGAGGTGGGTGTCGCGGAAGGGGTCGGAGTCTACCCCACGGCACCGTGTGCCGGTACGGCTTAACGAGCGTGTGTTTTTTTGTGTTCCTGTAGATGTTGAAGAGGAACCCAGCGATGCAGGAAGATCCCTGTTAGCGCGTGTGGCGTTTTCTTCGTCGAAGATGGGTTAGGTCCCTCGGCCCTCTGAAAGCTAAGTGGAGGCACGGGGGCTGGGAAGGGGCTGGGAATCGCAGGGTTGGGGTTAAGTTCTGATAAGGGCCGTCCAGGAACAGTTCCCCTTGGGTGGGTCAAGTGTCTGGGGACCTTTACAGTGTGATGCCAGGGTGTGGCGGGCAGGGCAGCTCCAGCCTCTGTCTGCATTGTGTAGTTTGGGAAGCCTGTCTCGTGACTGTCCGATGATCCTGGGGTCTCGTTGCGCTCCAGGCGCACAGCATGTATCTCGGGTGCCATCCCGGGATCTGGAATGCCAGTGCCAATTGGCTTGGTGTCAATTGGGTCCTGGATTCTTGTATCATCAGCCGAAAGTGTGGGTAGTGGTTTCATTTTTCATGTTTCTGGTCAGTTGTGGTTTACGGTGTAGTTCTGGGCCGCATCATCAGCGGTTGTGCTCTGTATGCATCCAGTCTATGGGACTGGCACTTTAAGATGCTGGGAAGAAGTTCTTAGTTTTGCAGCAGCCTTGCGTGTTTGTGCCAGTGCCACCATTTCTTAAGGGGCCGTGATGTTGGGCTCTTATTTTTTTCTGGGGTTGCAGTAGAGACTCCTTGCCTCACTGCTGCCTCTCTGCAGTTTCTTTTGATTGATGTAGTCTCTGTTTTGGAGTAGTTCTTGTTATACAGCACTTTTGGTGCTGTTGATGTGTTGTCTATAATGTTTTGAGGTGCGTCTGTCTGTGCACGTGCACATTTGGCTTGGAGCTGCTGTGCCCGGAGGCGTGGAGTCAGGGGTGGGTGAATGGAGCTCTAGGGGTGCACGGTTAATCTGTTGACACGTTAAACTGCATTGGCAAAGGTTGAGCCGTCATCTGGGATGGAGTAGCTGTGGGCAGGGGAGCGGACTGTCCCTTCTCCAGTGTTTTGGAGACCTAATTAGAGCTTCTGGTGGGATTCCTAAACAGAAAGCAGACCTGTTGGATAGTCAAGATGTTCATGAGCATCTGGGTGACTTGCTGAATACCTTGATTTCAGATGCAGAGGGACAACTTGGCAAGAAACAGTGAGGAAAGAGGTGAGCTGAGCATGGTAAGCAGGTGGGGCGGTGTGTGGTGTCAGAGGGAAGTTGTGCCTTGTGCCTTTATACTGTGTGCTCGCTCTGCTTAGTGTGTGTGTGTTTTCTTGTGTTGCTGTAGATGTTGAGGAGGAACCTGGCGATGCTGGAATATCCTTGTCAGCGCACGTGGTGTTTTCTTTTGTTGAAGATGGATTCAGTTTCTTGGTCCTCTGAAAGCTAAGTGGAGGCTGGGGTGCTGAGAACGGGCTGAAAACTGCAGGGAGGGGAGTAAAGTTCAGTTTGGGGCAAGGGTTATCCAGGAACAGTCTCCTTTGGGCAGGTGAAGGGTCTAGGGAATTTCACAGTGCGATGCCAGCGTGTGCCGGGCAGGGCAGCTCCAGCCTGCGTCTGCGTTGTGGTGTAGTTCGGGAAGCCTGCCTTGCGCCTGTCAGCCGATCCTGGGGTCTCGTTGCGTTCGAGGGGCACGAAAGTTTACTCGGGTGCCATTCTGGGATCTGCAACACCGGTTCCGATTGTCGTAGTGCCAATTGGGTGCCGGTTTTGTCCTATCGGCAGGTGAAAGAGTGGAAGGTTCTTGTGTTTTGGATGTTTCTGGTCAGTTGTGTGTTATGGTGTCGTTGAGGGCTGTGTTGGCAGCTCTGCTCTCTACCCATCCAGTCTTGGGGACTGGCACTTCTTCCCAGCATATCGAAGCGTTTGCGCCAGTGCCGCCGTCTCTGTGTGTTTGCGCCAGTGCCGCCGTCTCTGTGTGTTTGCGCCAGTGCCGCCGTCTCTGTGTGTTTGCGCCAGTGCCGCCGTCTCTGTGTGTTTGCGCCAGTGCCGCCGTCTCTGTGTGTTTGCGCCAGTGCCGCCGTCTCTGTGTGTTTGCGCCAGTGCCGCCGTCTCTGTGTGTTTGCGCCAGTGCCGCCGTCTCTGTGTGTTTGCGCCAGTGCCGCCGTCTCTGTGTGTTTGCGCCAGTGCCGCCGTCTCTGTGTGTTTGCGCCAGTGCCGCCGTCTCTGTGTGTTTGCGCCAGTGCCGCCGTTTTGTAAGGGGCCCTGAATTTTGGCTCCTTTGTTTTCTGGGGTTGCAGTGGAGGCTCCTTGTACACCAGTGCCTCCCTGCAGGTTCTTTTGATCAATGTGTGTCTGGTTTGGAGTCGTTCTCATCGCTGGGTGTTGTTGGTGGCATTGCCATCATGTTGTCTATAATGTTCTGTGGAGAGTCTGTCTGAGCGGGTGCGCTTTTGGCTCGGAGCCACTCTGCCCTGACGTGTGCAGTTAGGGGTGGGTGGACTGATGTCTAGGAGTCCACGGTTCATATGCTGACATGTTCAATCGTGTAGGCAAAGGTCGTGCAGTAATTTGGGATGGAGTAGCTGTGGGCAGGGGAGTCAATAGTCCTTTTAGTGGTGTTTTGGTGTTGTTACTAATGACATTGACTAGTGTTTTCTGTGGTGTGCTCTTTTTTCAGAGATGAAGTGTGTTTTAATGAAATGTTTTTTCTTTGCAGGTGATCACGTTGTCAATATGAGTCACTTACTTGTAAAAAGGCATTTTGTTAGGCTATGTAACACTCAGTTACAGCTTTTTTTTTTTGGATGGTAACAAAAGAAGCTACAGACTCTGATCAACACCTGTGGGATAAGGTCTGCTTTACACTTTTTTGAAGACCTAGGTTTATTTGTGTGAAAATGCCACATTTGAGGCTGGCAGGAAGATCCTACGGACGGTAAACAAAATCTACGGCTGCGAGGAGCCAAGTCCAGTCTGAGATCAGCGCAGAGGATCTACTGAGAAGCAAGGAGACCAGACTCAGCTATTGCTGCTGCACTGACTGTCAATCTAGAGGGGTGGGTGAATAGTTTGTAAGGGTATAAATACCCAGGGATTTATATTCTTGCCTGGGACTTTAGCAGAAGCAGCAGCTCCAGTCAGCCTTCCTGCTCTACTGCTCTGTTTGGTTATTCATTTTCATGGTGTTTGCCTCATCAACCCACTTGTCCCTACGTCCCTGGAAGGGAGGTAGGGATGTTGAGGTGTAGAGCGATGCAATTCTGCAAATCAGGCTGAGTGATATAAGGAATGAGTTGTAAACATACAATCCTTTGGCCTTATCTAAATATAATATTTTAGGTCTTTCCCCTATCCTCTGTGAGTCTGGGAGTCGCGCTGTAGACCCAGCGCGTGGCTACGTTTGGATCCAGCCGCACCTAGTCTTCTGTCCGGGGTGGAGTTTAGAAAGCGAGGGTGTCCATTTTGAACCTCACGACTCAATGGAAAGGCCTCCCTCTAGCCTTTGGCATCTCCTGTCCATGTAGAAATTACTCTGAATCAAGTTGTAGCCGATTTTGATTGTCATACTTTGTTCACTTAGCCAGCAATAGCGGCCCTTGCCATCACATTGCACGACATCACAGCGTGAGCCATCCGACACCGCTCTCAGTCGGCCGCGCCCCGAGTCGGTTACCCGAGACGAAGCGGTGTCGGCAGGGTCGTGGGCGTCGTCAGCGCTTAGCGACGGAGACGTCGGGTGAGTTTGAGTTCCAGATCGTCAGAGGAACAGACTTGTGGTAACTGCCATGATTGGGAAGCCATGGAAGAACAGATCATCGTGGTCAAGAACTATGTGAAGGATGGCAAGGGAATTAAGTCCAAACTGTTTTTCTGTCCTGACAAATAGCTTGAGACATGTACTTAAAAGGGTCGTTGCGGTAGATGACATGCAGCATGTTCGGGTAGTGTGAAATCTCGAGTGAATGTGGCTTGGGGTTTTAGTTATTTGTCCTTGGAGGTTCAAAAATTTTTTCCCTTTTCAGGTAAATTCTGAAGGTAAAGAATCAGAGCCCTAGCTGGGGGGTTTTTCCCCCCCCCCCCCCGTCCCGTATGGGATTTTTTTCCCCTGTTTCCGGTGGCTCCAGCAGGTGATGTTTGTCGCTAACGTACGGACTGAGGCCTGGCTGGGAGTGGGGTTTTGGCAGGCGGGGTGAGTTTAGAGGGTGCCGGGAATGGTGTTTTTGAGGGCCTATGCAGAGATGGGGTGATGGCACAGGGCAAGAAGGGCAGAGAATGGGTGTGGTGTCATGGTGCGGTGGTTTTGGAAGGTGTATGGGTGGTGTGTTAGAGTTGTGTGATGTGGTAATATTGTGTTTTGGGTTTGTAGTTACTTGTTATTGCAGGTTAATGTTTTTTGCATTTCAGGTAAATGTCTAATTTAAAATAGAATAAAAAAACCCCAGCTGGGGGATTTTTTTTTTTCCCCCGGCTTGGTTTTTTTTTCCCCGGTCCCGGCCGCTCAGCGAGGCGATGTTCGTCGCCAAGGTTTGGACGTGGGCGCCCATTGGGCCGGGGTTTTGGCAGGCAGGGTCATTTTTGAGGCTTCCGGGGATGGCGTTCCCGAGGGGCCATGTGGAGACGGGGTTACGGCACATGGGGAGAAGGGCTGCGGTGGGAGCGTGTGGTGGTGTTGGTAGGCGTATGAGTGGTGTGGTTTGCTGAGTGATTTGGAATGGTTGTGTTTTGGTCTTGTATTTGTTTCTTTGCAGGTTCAAGGTTTTTTCTTTTCAGCTAATTTTAAAATTTAAAATAGAATAAAAAAAACCCCAGCCGGGGGATTTTTTTTTTTTTTTCCCCTGGCTGGGTTTTTTTTTCCCCGGTCCTGGCCGCTCAGCGAGGCGACGTTCGTCGCCAAGGTTTGGACGTGGGCGCCCATTGGGCCGGGGTTTTGGCAGGCAGGGTCATTTTTGAGGCTTCCGGGGACGGCGTTCCCGAGGGGCCGTGTGGAGACGGGGTTACGGCACATGGGGAGAAGGGCTGCGGTGTGAGCGTGTGGTGGTGTTGGTAGGCGTATGAGTGGTGTGGTTTGCTGAGTGATTTGGAATGGTTGTGTTTTGGTCTTGTATTTGTTTCTTTGCAGGTTCAAGGTTTTTTCTTTTCAGCTAATTTTAAAATTTAAAATAGAATAAAAAAAACCCCAGCCGGGGGATTTTTTTTTTTTTTCCCCTGGCTGGGTTTTTTTTTTCCCCGGTCCCGGCCGCTCAGCGAGGCGACGTTCGTCGCCAAGGTTTGGACGTGGGCGCCCAGTGGGCCGGGGTTTTGGCAGGCAGGGTCATTTTTGAGGCTTCCGGGGACGGCGTTCCCGAGGGGCCGTGTGGAGACGGGGTTACGGCACATGGGGAGAAGGGCTGCGGTGTGAGCGTGTGGTGGTGTTGGTAGGCGTATGAGTGGTGTGGTTTGCTGAGTGATTTGGAATGGTTGTGTTTTGGTCCTGTATATGTTTCTTTGCAGGTTCAAGGTTTTTTCTTTTCAGCTAATTTTAAAATTTAAAATAGAATAAAAAAAACCCCAGCCGGGGGATTTTTTTTTTTTCCCCTGGCTGGGTTTTTTTTTTTCCCCGGTCCCGGCCGCTCAGCGAGGCGACGTTCGTCGCCAAGGTTTGGACGTGGGCGCCCAGTGGGCCGGGGTTTTGGCAGGCAGGGTCAATTTTGAGGCTTCCGGGAACGGCGTTCCTGAGGGGTCATGAGGAGACTGGGTCCCGGCACACCGGGAGAAGTAGTGCAGCGTGAGCGTGCGGTGGTGTTTCCAGGTGTATGAGCGGTGTGGTTAGCTGCGTGACTTGGACTGAAAGTGTTTTGGTCCTGTATATGTTTCTTTGCAGGTTAATGGTTTTTTCTTTTTAGGTAAATTCAAAATGTAAAATAGAGTAAAGAAACCTCAGCTGGGTGTGGTTTTTTTCCCCCCGGCCTGGGTTGTTTTTTTCCCCATGGTTCTGGCCTCTTAATGAGGTGATGTTCATTGCTAAAGTTTGGATGTGGGTTTGGCCGAGTTTGGTGTTTTGGCAGGCAGGGAGTGTTTAGAGCCTCCTGGGAATGTTGTTTCTGATGGGTGATGCGGATGTGTGGTGAGCGTGCCAGCTGGGAGAATGGTTGCTGTGTGAGTGTGTGGTGGGTTTGGTATCTGAGTGAGTGTTGTGGTTTAGCTCTGTGATCTGGTATGACTGTGTTTTGGGGTTGTAGGTTTTATTTTGTAGGGTTTTTTTTTTAAATTTACATGAAAAGGGAAAAAAAAATGAATTTAAATAGATTATTAAAACCCCAGCCAGGGGATTCCTTTGCCATGTGTCCATCCACTGCCCTCAGGAGTGTGTTTAAGTCCAGGTCCATAGTGCTTGGTGCAGTCAAGTTAATTGCCCATGTTCATATTCAGGTCAGTGTGGGATGGTGGTTTTAGAGGCAGGGTATTTGTTGAGGATCCCAGGAATAGCCTTTCTGGTGACACCTGTTCCGGATAGTGGTCATGGTTGGTCCTTATTAGGAGGCCTGTTTAGGGAGAGGTCCCAGGAAGGTGTTTGTGATTGGCCTAGGAGTAGTGTGAGTAAATGGCTGAGGACAGGGACAGGGTTGTAATAGAAGTGTGTTATCCTCTGTAATGGGATGTGAGAATAGCTCTGGAAAAGGTGAGTTGGGTTTTCTGTGTTTTGTTCTAATTGCAATATCTCCAATGTGTTATAAATAATTTTAATACCTTGAATGTGTTCTCATTGTAATACCTTGAAAGTGTATTGAAGGTGTGTGTTTGATGTTTGGTGTGTCAATTTTGACTAAATGATGTAAAAAAAGTTGTAATGGTGAGGAGTCTGTTCTGCTGCGTGCTCAAATGTACATATGAAACGGGAGTTTGTTTAATGCTTGTTGTTGGATGAGGAATGCTGTAATGGCTCTGTATCAGAAGTAATGATTTTCTCTTTAGCCTTCTGTAATGTGATACATTATGCCTAAAAGCTGTAATAAGGCAGAATTTTTAATGTTATGGGAATTGTGATCATGGAACAGTGTTTAGAAAACCAGTTTGTCATTTGTTGGCTTGTATCAAATAACTATTTATGATGCCTTACTATGTGCTTTGAGGAGGTTAGTCCTACCTCAGGGCCATCACAAAGGTAATAAAGCAGACATGTCTTTTTGTTGTCCAGTGTCTTTTTTTGGTATGAGTGGAGTGACAGGTTGATGTTTTGTGCATGTACCTCAGTTTGAGAGGGTGTACTTTGTGACTGTGAGTGTGCACTGCATGTTGTCTCTGTCTTGTGTTGTGTGTGCGCTGGACTTTGTCTCTGTCTTGTGTTGTGTGTGTGCTGGACTTTGTCTGTGACTTGTGTTGTGTGTGTGCTGGACTTTGTCTCTGTCTTGTGCTGTGTGTGCTGGACTTAGACTCTGTCTTGTGTTGTGTGTGTGCTGGACTTTGTCTGTGACTTGTGTTGTGTGTGTGCTGGACTTTGTCTCTGTCTTGTGCTGTGTGTGCTGGACTTTGACTCTGTCTTGTCTTGTGTGTGTGTTGGAGTTTGTCTCTGTCTTGTGTTGTGTGTGTGCTGGACTTTGTCTGTGACTTGTGTTGTGTGTGTGCTGGACTTTGTCTCTGTCTTGTGCTGTGTGTGTTGGACTTTCTCTCTGTCTTGTGTTGTGTGTGTGCTGGACTTTGTCTGTGACTTGTGTTGTGTGTGTGCTGGACTTTGTCTCTGTCTTGTGCTGTGTGTGTGCTGGACTTTGTGTCTGTCTTGTGTTGTGTGTGTGCTGGACTTTGTGTCTGTCTTGTGTTGTGTGTGTGCTGGACTTTGTCTGTGACTTGTGTTGTGTGTGTGCTGGACTTTGTTTCTGTCTTGTGCTGTGTGTGTGTTGGAGTTTGAGTTGACCGATTGTTCAGGTTGAATGTATTTGAGTGTGTTTTTACTCTAGAGTTTGTTTTGCATGGCAGGTAGAAATAGTTCTTTTTTTAACACAATAAATTATTTGGTTTTTTAGGTGCAGCAGTAGGGCTTTGGATGCTTAAGGGGAGTTAAATAAAAAAAGAAAAAATATCCAATTCATGTACTCCCCCTGAGCATCCAAAGCCCTACTGCTGCACCAGACTTATTATTTTTATTCTTTTTATTTACACATATAAACAAACCACATCTACCCTAACCCACCACATTTCCATGACCGGGGGAGTACTCCCTAATTAATAAATAAACAATCAACAATTAGAGACTACTCCCCCTGGTCATAGAAATTATTACCCAATTATGCAAATGAGCCAATTAAATATGCAAATTAGGTAAAAAATTTTTTTTCACCTCCACAAACAAAAAAGACACCACAAAACCAACAAACCATCAAAAACAAAACTAAAACACAAATACATAAAACAAAAACAACAACAACACTACATTATGAAAAAACAAAGCAACATCACACAACACAATCAAAAATAAAAGCACCAATAAAAAAACAAACAGAATACAAGACAACACAGAAAAAAACTCTCCAAATAAAAAAAAACAGCACAAAAAACAGAAAAGACACTAACTAAACAAATACAAAAAAAAACAAAACCAAACAACAACACCAAAAAAAAAACTAAAAAAACCCAAACTACCTCAAATACACACAACAATACAACACACAAACTCAAAATACATGCAAACATAAAATAAAACCCAAAAAATAAACAAAACAAAACACAACACAACAAAATCTACAACTGCAAAAACCATAACACAACAAACAAAAAAAATACCAAAACCATACACACTAAAATCAATAAAAAATAAAATAAAAACATACAAACAAAACAAAAACAACAAACACATTACAACTAAAAATTCAAAAATTACACTTCCAATAAATATAAAACTAACAAAACTATCACAACAATAACACATCAAAATGAAAAACCAAAAACTAAATAATTGACACTAACAACATTCAAAGAAAACAAAACTAAAAACTACAACAGAATCAACGAAACATCAACAAATCACACAAAAAAACTAAATTACATAAAATCAAACAATCCACTTTATTATACACTACAAAAAAAATTTAAATAGCAAAAAAAAATTACAACCACTATGAAACAAAACACTAACTACAACACAAACTAAATAAATCAAAAATATCAAAAGAAAACTAAACTCAGAAAACATAACAAAAAAATCACAGATAACATACATAACTTTCAACTAAATACACAGACTGCAAACACAAAAAAATCATCAAAACCCAGATCAAAAACATCAAACACCAAAAACACAAGTAACAACAAAGCACTCTAAAATACATATGTTGAAACACACCAAATCAAACAAGAAAAGACATACAAAAAGAACAATAACAACAACAAAAACATAAACAAAAATGTATAAACTAAATAAAATCATAAAACACAAAAAAATCAAAACACCATACCTTACACAGAAGATAACACTACCCATTACAATTACAATACACCTTAAAATCAAAACTGCACAAACACTATAAAACACAATACAACATAACATACAAAACACATCAAAAATTATAACAAAAACTGCAATACAACTTACAACACAAATACAATAATAACACAAATCAAAAAACAACCAAAAACACTCAAAACATAACAAAAAACACCTCAACTTAAACACATATATACATTACACACTATCAAAAAAATTAACATAACTCCAACAATAACAGAAACGGTAACACTAACAAAAACAATTACAATGACAACAACACTTACCTCTACAAAAACAGTAACAGTAAAAACAACAATAACACAAAAATTCAAAACTGTAACAGTGACAAAC